>NW_024412411.1:22151898-22155907 GCF_014898765.1 Herpailurus yagouaroundi | reverse complement strand
GCTCTTCCGGAACTACCGGGGAGCTAGAGATGCCGGGGGCGTGGGGTTGCCGGAAACCGCGGTGACGCGGGCAGCCGGCGCGCGACCCCGGGACGCACCTCTGCGGAGGGGTCTTCCCCCGGGGCGGGACCTCGGGAAATGCTCGGCCCCTCTCGGCCTCGTCCTTCCCCTCTTCCCGGACCGGGAGTTTTGAAATCATTTCTGAAAGCGACCCCGCACCCTGGAGACAGGATGGTCCCCGTTGACGCCCCACTCGCAACACTCCTACACGGTGGAATCGGGTTAAAAGGAGCCGCAAAGGCTTCAAAGAGCAACGGCTTCCATAAGAGGTGTAGAGAAGAGGGGACTCTGGACCCTTCCAGGAGCTGGGCGCGAGGGGAGGCGCGAGGCCCGTGGTGAGCCGGAGCCCCCCCCCCCCCCCCCCCCCCCCTCCCTTATTGCTGCCCGGTCCGCGCTTTGCCTCCAGCCTTCCCAGTCAGAGCCTCGGGATGGGAGCCAGCTTCGGGCTGTCCGCAAATGAACGGGTGTGGGGCTGGGGACGGCTGCTCCTGAACCGCTTACGGGAAGTAAGCAGGAGCAGAAGTAGACACGAGGAGATGCTCTAGCGGGCAACATTAGGAGCTGACAGGACCTTTAAGCGAGAGGGCTCCTCGGGCTGGGCTGGGCTAGCCTGGGCTGCCTTCTCTGCCCTTTGTTCCTGGGCAGGTCCGTGCAGGCCTCCTCCGTGTGCCCTCAGGTCCCTCCAGCAGATCTCCACCCTGGCCCGTCCTCTGAGCGCTCATCCAACAGTTTGCGCAACTCTGCACTTGGATGGCTCACAGGACCTCAGACTCCTCACGGCCAGGACTGCAGCCCACCCCCCCTTCCTCTCAACCGGAACTCCCGTCTTCCCCATCTGGCCGAATGCCCCACCATCCACCCCTACCACCGAGCCAGAAACCTCGAGCACCACCTCTCACGTTTCCGTTTCTCCAGCTGCCATAACCAATTTCCGAATTCACCGGGCGCTTCTCTCCTAAATATAGAAAATCTGATGGGTTTTCTCCACCTGCATTTCCAACACTGGAATCCAGGCCACCATCCTATCTCCTTACCACATACAGGAGTATATCCCCTAGGTGTGGGAGCCACTTTGCTCCCACAGCTGCCAGAGGGAACTTTTAAAAGACCCAATCTGACCACGTCCCCCCACCCCCCTGCTTAAAGTGTACAATGGGTTTAGGATAAAATCCCTGTTTCTTAGCATGGCCATTGCCTGCCTCACCAAACTTCACACTTTCCCCTAAAGTTTTCCAAGTTGGCCAAGCCCCTGGCCTCCTCCAAGCCTTTCCCTGCCCCAGACACTGCCATTGTAGCCTCTTTGCTTGGCCTTACGCACCCTCCTCACCTCAGCTGCATGTCATTGCCTTAGGAAAGTCTTCCCTGAGTAAATTAAACTGAATTAGGCCCTTTGTTGTATATTCTTGTTATGCTGGCACTACTGGTAGCTAGCTGTGGGCCTTGGAAAGTTAGTCCATCCTCCTGTGCCTCCGTTTTCTCATCTGTAAAGTGTTACGCCTCTTTGGATTGTGCTGAGAATCAAATGCGTTAACACATGTAAAGTGCCAAGAACAGTGCCTGGCGATTGATGGATGCTATGGGAATATTCTGTTATTTGTGCCCTCTGTTTTTCCTTCTTTGTTTTAAATGTTTTATTTATTTTTGAGAGAAAGAGCACGAGCAAGGGAGGGGCAGAGAGAGAGAGGGAGACACAGAATCCAAAGCAGGCTCCAGGCTCCGAGCAGTCAGCACACAGCCCAAGGCAGAGCTCAAACTCACGAACCATGAGATCATGACGTGAGCCGAAGTCGGACGCTTAACCGACTGAGCTACCGAGGCACCCCTATTTTTCCTTTCTAGTGATAATCACAATTACAATTTAACAGTATTCGTTTAACCATTTATCAATTTACTGTTTAAGGTGTCACACGAGTGTGTGTAACGCTGCTTTTCAATAAAAAAAATAGACTTTAATTTGTAGAATAGCGTTAGATTTACAGAAAAATTGAACAGATGGTACAGGGAGTTCCCATCTACCCCCACTCCTTCCTGCATCCATTTCCCCCTCCCGTGAACATATTAGTATGATGTGTTAATATTAGTGAAAATCTAGTTTATTCGTATCTCCTTAATGTTTACCTAGGATCCTTTTTCTGTTGTAGGATCCCATCTAGGATACCACATTATGTTTCTTTGTCTCCTTAGCTCCTCTTAGCTGTGACGGTTTCTTAGACTCTCCTTAGTTTTGATGACATTGCTTTGTTTCTCAGTGTAAGGTACATTTTGGGATTGAATGACACATCTTCTTCCCCGCCTGCCCTGCCCCCACCCCTGCTCCAGTGGAAAACAGTGGAGATAGGAAATAACAAGGGGAGAGATCTGCTTTAGAGAGGGCACTCAGGGGAGCTCACAGATGAGCTAGGAAAGAGAGGGAGGGGAATGGAAGAGTATTCCAGGCATAGAAAGCAACCTGTGCAAAGGTCCTGAGGCAGGAAAGAACTAGCAGGGCACAAGACCTGATAAAAGATCAGGGAAGAGTTGGAGATGAAGTTGGAGAGGTGGGCACGGGCCGAATCAGGCTGGGCCTTAGACCAAGGTAAGGAGTTTGGATATAATTAAAAGTGAAATGGAAAGACACCAAAGGGTATTCCCCAGGGAAGTGACATGATCAGATCTGGAAGAACACCACTGCAGCTGTTGGAGCGGTTGGAAGGGACAAGAGTGACAGTGGAGAGGCTGGTTAGGAGACTGCCGCAGTGATCCTGCTTGAGCAGGATTTGTGGCCTGCAGCCCAAACACATTTTTAATTTTCTAGCATAAAGATGGTTCTCAGATTCATGAAGATACATAAAATAAGGTATGGAGAAGGCTATAACAAATTGCCACCAACTTGATGGCTCACATTTAGTCTCTAAGAGTTCTGGAGCTCTTAAATCCAGAATCATGCTCACTGGAACAAAAGGTGCCAGCAGGGCCAAGATCCCTCTGGAGGCTCTGGGGGAGAATGTGTTCCCTTGCCTTTCCCCGGTTTTAGAGCAGCATTCGTTGGTTTGTGGCCCCTTCCTCTGTCTCCAATGCCAGCAGCATAGTGTCCTGCTCCAGTTGTCACATTGCCTTCTTCTATAGTCAAATCTCCCTCTGCTTCCCTTTTAGAAGGACACTGTGACTTTATTTATGGCCAATCTAGGTAGTCTGTCTCAGAATCCTTAACTTATTCATACCTGCAAAGTCCTTTTTGCCATACAAGGCAACACAGGTTCAGGGATTAGGACACAAAATCTTTGAGGACATTATTCAGCCTACCCTAGAGGGCGAAAGAGAGAAGAGGGTCCAGTGTCCAGCCCCGAGGCATGCTAACACTTAAGTTATAAGGGAGAGAAGGAACTAGCAAGAGCCTGAGAAGGAAGACCAACTGAAGAAGGAAGGCTGGTGGGGGTTCATGTTGAAGAGCCAAGGGACCAGAGGGTGTTGAGAAGGGAGGAGCTGTCGACTGACTGTTGCGGAGAGGTGGAGGGCAATAAAGATGGGGAAGAAGCCACTGGAAATGGCATCATGGTTGTTGCTTTGACAACAGCATATTGGGATGTGGGAGGAAGGCACACTGGATTGGAAGCCCCTGGAATAAGTTGAGGAAAGCGGGAGGTGAGGTGGTTACAGGTAGCAAGTTCTGCTACGGAGGGAACAGAGAAACTAGGTTATGAAATTGAGGACAACAGCCCTCTGTTTTCTACTTTCAGTGGTGGGTACCGTTGACGACTTCCTCTCAGAGAGAAAACAAAATATTGAGGGAATGAAGTCCTTGAGCAAGTAAGAATGGTGAGGTCCAGAGCCAAGTGAGAGAGGGGCCCTGCCAGGAGCAAGGACACGTCCTGCATTGTAACAGGAGATGTATCTAAATGTAACTGATTTTCTCAAAGGACCCCAGCAGAGAAAGAAGTATGGTACATTTCAGGTAACAATGTTTGGGGCG
>NW_024412411.1:22039771-22151798 GCF_014898765.1 Herpailurus yagouaroundi | reverse complement strand
CCCCCCCCCCCCCCCCCCCCCCCCCCCCCCCCCCCCCCCCAGTCCTATTATTCCTGGAGATATATTGTTATTTTTGTTTCACTTCCTTTAGCATGTACTAAGATAATTGCTAAATCTAAGATAATTGCTAAAACTAAGATAATTGCTAAATCTAAGAGATAGTTCTCTTTTAACCAATCTCCTATGCCAAGTCCAGGGATTGGTAGTACTTAGTGAAAAAAAAAAATGCAAATAGCCGTTTTATAATCTGGGAAACTTTATTAAAAAGAGAAATGGTATGTATGATCAAACTACTCTGTGGTTTCATTTTCATTTAAAAAAATAGACTAAGAGAAAAGGAAAAAATAACTAATTTGTTGTCTAGATGAGTTATAAATAAGGCATGTATCATAATTATTATTATGAAAGTATACAGCCTACACACAGATGAAAACTGTAGAGCACGTACTACAAAATCACATTATCAGTGGTTAGCAGGCTGGAATTCAAAATCCTTTGGGTACGCTGTTCGATATGACATTCGAGCAAACAACTACTAGCATTCGCCTCCTGTTTGATATAAGACTATAGCTTCTATCAAATTACCCGTTTCCCCTCACCAAGATGAAGATGAGAAAGTATGAAATATCCCGCCACCAGAGTATTTTTTTTAGGTCCTGCTCATTCACCTGGACATCCAAATGATCTGCTAAAGCAGATATACTGATATCACTCATCTGGCATTGACATTGGCATCGCAGGGCACCTCGAGCTAAGGGCAATGTCTCAGTCTAGTCATAAGCAAAGTTGCTTTTATCAATCTTAACCTAATGTTTAGGCATGCGTACAGAGAGTATGGATTGCCTTGTAATGGGTTGATTTAGCTGCTGATATTTTAATTGTACATTTGAGCCTTTCTGAAAACTGTAATGCACATCTTCAAAGCTGATTTACTGATTACAAACTTCCCACTGGTATTCTCTTTTTCTAGCCTTTTCTTTTCTTTTTTTTCCTTTTGTTTTCTCCTCTCACAAAGGGCTATGTCTTTAAGAGGCATGGAATCAAGAATGTTTTAAGATCTCTTCTCGCAACCAGTCAGCTGCACTGATGAATTCTTTCTGGTGTTTTTCACATGATGAGGCTGTTTTTATTTCCTAGAAGATGCAGACATGGGAAGATCCTGCTAGGTGAATGAAAAATCAGACTCAGAGCTCAAGTCAAGACTCGCCTTCTGCAAAGTTTCCCTCCCTCGTAGAATCTCTCACTCACCTTTTAGGGAGTCTCTGTTTCATCACAGGAGAACCTAGCCTGTGATTTTACAGCTTTCAGCCCTCCACATTCTCAACTATAAGTACAAATTCTCCAGATGATTTTTGGAAAAAAAAAAAAAAGTTGCAATGGGAACATTGTAAAAACATGTAAGTGAGGTGTAAACATTAAAGTATCTCTATAGGTTTGCATAAAAACAGCAGCAATTATTTTTTTAAATGCTGATACCTTTGCCTTCTGTGGCAAACTGCACAGGCTGTTTATATTCAAGTGGAAAAGGCCAGGAGAGCCGGCAAAAAGCCTCCCCAAAACTTCATCTGATCAAATTCTATCAGCAGATACTGAGTTAGACATTTTCGTGAACTCCTCAGAAAGTTACTTTCCCTGGAACGACTAAGAGAAGCATCTTCCATAACAGTGTTGAAAAATCAGTGCTACTCCCGTTAGATGTCTGAGGACTTATGACTCTTTTCCCAAGGTCGTCCTTCTGGAAACTTGGGATGGTTAGCTGAGGAAGCACTGTCTAATCTAAGAATTATGAGAAATGGAAAATAAAGATCCCTTTCAGAGGGTTTCCCCACTTCAGCAAATTCATTCAGAGAACAGGCCGAGTGTGTTTTCTCGGTCACACGTATTCTCCTTTCTGTTTTTCATACCTGAGGATTATTCACAGCCCATTAAAAAATAAATAAGTGAAAGCAAATTGCTTTGTGTTCCGGACGATCAGAGCCTGATCCAGGAATAATGTAAACCTTTCTCGATGAACGATATCTTGTCCAGTTTCCCTGCTGAGGAAGGCCAGCTGGGTCACAGAGCATCCGTGGGGAGTGCGCAGGACTGGACTTCCTGGTACACACCCCGCTTCCTTGCAGAGTGCAGACTGAGGGAGAGAACCACTGTGGAGGCCAGGAGGAGGAGGCCGATGACGAAGAGGATGACCAAGGCTGCTTTGGCCCCCCTAGGACCCAGATTCTTGCCAAAGAAATAGAGCTGCTCCTTGCCAGGTTCTTCTGTGAACAAGAAGAGGTGAGGTGTCAGTCCTCTGCCTTTCCCCAGGGAATGAACACTGACCACTCACATGCAGGATTCGGGGAGGGTATCATTACCGTTGGGGGGCACTGTGGACGCTGCTCCAGACGGAGACTTGGTGGAGTAAGGGATCCTGTTGTCTGCACAAAGAAGACAAGGTGATTGTTTTATAAACAACGGAAGCAGATTCTTTTCATGACGTGGGTTATTTCAAGAGTTATTTCATTGTACCAATGAGGATTTTATCCCATTTGTATCCGCAAGTCTTTCTGAAATTCTCCCTTTTCTGCTTCACACCAGTGCACATGCTGTTCTTACCCCATCTACCTTTCAAGCTTCTGCCCACCCATTAAGACCCAGCTGAAGCATTATAGTCTCTAGAATGTTTGCTCATGCCCCCCCAAACTATAAACCATTACCTCCTACTGCTGCCACTGAACCTGTCCTCCGTACTCTATTTTGGCATGTATCGCATTCTATTATAGTTACTATTTATTTATTTATTCATTTATTCATTTATTTATGAGAGACAGACAGACAGACCGAGTGCAAACGGGGGAGGGGCAGAGAGAGAGGAGACACAGAATCCGAAGCAGGCTTCAGGCTCTGAGCTGTCGGTGCAGAGCCCGAGGTGGGGCTGGAACTCACCATCTGTGAGATCATGACCTGAGCTGAAGTCAGATGCTCAACCAACTGAACCACCCAGGCACTCCTTATAGTTACTATTTATCTGTCTGTTTCTCTTACTTGACTCTGAGCTCTTGGGGGGTCTAGTGCCCCCTATTTTCAGGGCGTACAGGAAGCCCGGTGCTATCACCCATCATCACTGACAGAAAACAGTACCTATGTTCCGAAGGACCGTGTAAGTTGTTTCCATGCCAGCGTGGATGTGGTCAGACACATGACAGTGTAACAGCCATGTCCCTGGGTGATCTGCAAACAGCTCAATGGTTTGGAATGTCCCAGGAAAGAGATCATACACGTCTTCTCGGTAAGATTTATCTATCTGTGGAAAGAAGGTAATAAAGATAAGAGCAGAGGGCAATAAGATTGAGAATAGAAAAATAATAGAGGTAAATCAAAGAAAGCAAAAGCTGGTTCTTGGAACAGGTCAGTAAGAGTGATAAACCTTGTGGTAACCATTCTCCACAATGGCCCCCAATGATCCCTGCCTCCTGATATCCATAACCTCTGTAGTCCCCTTCTACGGTGTGTGAGAGTCGGTCTGTGAGACCAGCTGTGTGCGCCAGAAGTGATGGCATTCTACTTCCAAAAGATTTAGACCCTCTCTCTTGCTCCCTTCTCTTGGATCACTCAGCCTGGGGGAAGTCAGCTCCTGTGCCATACCCACATGGTGAGGAACTGAAACCGTCAGTCAACAGCCCTGTGAGTGAATTTGGAAGTGGGTTCTCCAGTCCCAGTCAAACCTGATGACTGCAACTCCAGCCGACATCTTGATTGCAGCCTCATGAGAAATGCTGAATCAGAACCAACTAGTTAAACTACTCCCAGATTTCCGACCGGAAAAATTGTGAGTTAGTGTTTGTTGTTTTAGGCCACTAAGCTTTGGAGTAATTTGTTACACAGGAATAAAAAACGAATACAAACTCATAGACCAACAGACCAAGAAAAAAAAGCCCACAGATTACAAACACTAGGAATGAAAGAGGGGGACATCACTAAGGCCTTACAGACATTAAAAGGGATAATAAAGGAATATTATGAATAACTGTCTGTGATTCTACAACTTAGGTGGTATGAACAAATTCCTTAAGGTGAAAACTGCCTCACGTCACTATTCAGATTATCTGTTAAAGAAACTGAAATTACATTAAGACTTTCCAACAAGTTAAAATTCTAGGTCCATATGGCTTCATTGGCAAATTCTGCCAAACATTTAAAGCAGAAATAATACCAATTCTAAACAAACTCTTCCAGAAAATAGAAGAGGAGAGATCACTTCTAACTAATTTTATGAGGCCAGCATTACCCTGATACCCAAATAATACAAATACTTTACTAGAAGAGAAAGCTACAACCAATATTCTTCATGAAAATAAATGTAAAATCCTTTAAAAAAAAAACACTAGCAACTTGAATCCAACAATATATAAAAAGGATAATGCATTATGACAATCCTGAGATTGAAAACTGTTTCAAAACTTGAAAAGCAATCTATGTAAATCACCAATGCACTAAAGAAAATAATTCACAGACTAAAGAAGAAAAATGTGACCATCTCAATAGATGCAGAAAAAGCATTTGATAGAATTTGCCATCTGTTCATGATAAAAACCATCAGCAAACTAAGATTAGAAGGAAACTTTGTCCACTTGTTAATAGGATCTATTGGAAAAAAAAAAAACCCTACAGATAACTTTATATTTAATGATGAACGACTGAATCCTTTCCCTCCATCACTAATCATATGGAACATTATCCTAGAGGTCCTAGCCAGTACAATAAGGGAAGAAAAGAAATAAAAAGTATACAAATGGAAACTAAAGAAATAAAACCATCTCTATTCACAGAAAAGAAGATTGTTTATGCAGGAAACCATCACCCCCAAATCTACAAAAAAGCTACTAGAACTATTTAGCAAAGTTGTAGGATACAAAGTTGATTATACAAAAATCAATTATATTTCTGTATATTGGCAATGAGCAATTAAAAATTGAAATAAAGACACTACCACTTATACTATCACCAAAACCTATGATATTACTCAGGCAATAATCCAACAAAATATGTGCAAGATCTGTATGCTGAAACTACAAAACACTGAAGAAAGAAATCAAAGAAGATCTAAACAAATGGAGAGGTATGCCACGTTCACGAATTGGAAGACTCAATATTGTTAAGATATCAATTCTCAAGCCAATGTACAGATTCAATGCAATTCCAATCAAAATTGCAGTGGGATTTTTTAATAGGAATCAATAGGCCGTTTCTAAAATTTATATGGGAAGGCAAAGATCTAGAATAGCTAAAATAATCACCACCTGATTTCAAGACTGGCTATCATACTAACGTAATGAAGACAGGGTGGTATTCAAGAAAGGACAGAGACGTAGATCAATGTAACAGAATAGACAGTCCCCAAACACACCCACATATATACAATCGATACGAGTTTGACACAGTGGCCTTTTCAATGAATGGTGATGGAATGACTGGATATCCATATACAAAAATTAAACCTTGACCGTATATGAACGTTAAAATGGATCAGAGGTCTAAATATAAAGCCTAAAACTATAAAACTGCTAGAAGAAAATCCTCGTAACCTTGGTTAAGCAAAGACTTCTCAGATATGACACCAAAAGCATGATGCATAAAAGAAAAAAAATAAATTGTACTTCATCAGAATTAAGAATTTATGTTCTTTGGGGCACCTGGGTGGCTCAGTCGGACGCTTAACGTCCAACTTGGGCTCAGGTCATGATCTGTTGGTTTGTGAGTTCGAGCCCCGCATCGGGCTCTGTGCTGACAACTGGGAGCCTACTTCTAATTCTGTCTCCCTCTCTCTCTCTGCCCCTCCTCTGCTTACACTCTCTTTCTCTCTCTCTCAAAAATAAATAAACATTAAAAAATAATAATTTATGTTCCTTGAAAGATAACATTAAGGAAATGAAAAGATAAGCCACCAACTGGGAGCGAATATTTGCAATTGCATAGCGGGTAAAGTATGTGTACGTATAAATCCCTCAAACTCAACGATAAGGAAACAAACAATGAAATTAAAAAATGGGCATAAAATGTGGACACTTCACCAAAGAAGGTTTACGGATGGCAGATGGTAAATAAGCCCATGAAAGCTCAATATCATTAGCCATTAGGAAAATGTAAATAAAACACAATGAGATACCACTATTTACTTAATAGGATGGTGAAGAAAAAATGAATAAAAATGGAAGACACCAAGTGCAGACATGGATATGGCTCCCATACTTTTCTGGTGGGAATGCAAAGTGGCACTGCCTCTGTGGAAGTATTTTGGCAGTTTCTCATCACGTTAAGTGTACACGTATCACGTGGTCTAGCAATCCAACTCCAAGGTATTTTCTCACGGGAAATGAAACCTTAGGTTCACAGGAAGATACGTACACAAATATTTATAATGACTTTACGTGTAATGACCCCAACGCAGAAAAGACCCAAATGTCCCTAAATAGGGAAACGAATTAGCAAACCGCAGTGTATTCATCCAGTGGACTCCTACTCGACAATCAACTAGAACACAGTGTTGATGCACACAAGAGGGATGCAGTTCAAATGCCTACGCCAAGTGCGACAGGCCAGATTCAAAGTGCTATGGGTGGTATTTATGTGACATTTCCGTGAAGGCAAAACGAGAGAGATGGAAATAAATCAGTCAGAAGTAGCTGGCTCCAGAAAATGCAACACGAACATTTTAGGGGGTGATGGAGACGTCCTATATTTTAAGATGACACTACTGTATGTGCTTTCCAAAACAGGGACTTTCACTCAATGTAAATTACACTGAATTTTACAAGTTTACAGGCATAATACAAAATAATTGCAATTTTATTGAATTCTATAATTTTTACATTTTTTTTACAATTTTTACAATTTTATTGTAAATTTTTACAATTTTTTCGAATTTTTACAATTTTTACAATTTTATTGAATTCTATAAATTTTCATACATTTTTTAACATGTGAGTTGAAAAGGCCAAATTCTGAAAAGCAGGATAGCCAGTTAAGATGTAAAACTGTAATCACTGTAGACTAATACTGGGTATCTTAAACTATGTTAAATAAATATACAGAGGGGAAAAATAGATGTTTTACTAAATATACTATTTATTCCTTCCTGTATAACTAGAAAAGGACCAATGCAGTTACTTCCACAGATTAGATGTGATGATTCTTTTCTATTCTATTTCCTTATAGATTTCACTAAGCACTTGGGATAACTTACTTACTTACTTATTTATTTGTGTGTTTGTTTATTTTTGAGAGAGAGTGGGGGGGCACAGGTGAGCAAGGGGCAGAGAGACAGAGAGACTCCCACGAGGGGCAGAGAGAGAGAAATTGCGGGGAGGGGGGCTAAAGAGAGAAAGGGAAGTGAAGCTCAAGCTTACCCAAAGCAGGACTCCTGCTTACCTTGAGCTCACCCAATGTGGGGCTCAAGCTCACCCAATGACGGGCTCACATTATTCTGTTCCAATCTCTAATATGAACCTCACAAGCCTTAGTGCCAAATAACTCTCTTTGTTCACAGTGAAAAATTGAATCTTTTAGTTCAAAAAGTCTTCCCCAAAGCATATTCCTTATACTCACTTTGAAAAGAAAGCTCTCAGCATGATAATGGATGGTATGTATGTCCACTTCATTTCCTAGTCCCAACAGATACCAGTTTGTCATTGTATCTTCATTCATGATAAGACCATGGAGATTCCCAAAAATCTTTCCATTGATAGCTAGGAAGGTGAAAAACAAAATAGCCTTCAATTAGCGGTCACTACTTAATCTGGTTTTAGAAATGGTTCAAGATCTTTAGGTTACCGATATTTTCATCTACCTGATAAACATGTCCCCACCATTCTAGACCCAAAACTCAGATTACCAAGAAATCCTTATAGAAGAGAGACAGAAAAGGGAAGTAGTAGTTAATTTTTAAAAGCTACGTCTTGGGTAGCAACGTGTGCTGTTTGGTTGCTTGTTTGTTTGGCATATTCTCTTTATGGAGAGGGTTAGAGGCTCATTTGTGAGGCAGCCATTACTTATACCAGTCTATAGATGAGTGAACTAAAGCACAGAGAATCAAGTTTATATAAATCAAAATTGAATGAATTAAGAGCCATTTCTTTAATACTTCGCTTTCTGAGAACGAGTTTAGGGTAAGTTCCTAAGAATACCTGAATTTCCAAAAGAAGGAAAGCTTCACATGGGCTGAGCCCATGACCCAACAATGACCAAAGCAAACTCAAGCTGGATTGACATGATGGAAACTCTCACTCTTTCTACTAACTTTTTATTCTGTGCACCATGGCACAACCAAATGAGTTACATTTATTAAAAATAGAGAGCATACTAAGAAATTTTGGGGAAAGGGAAGCAAAACTATAGGAGAAAGAGTAGCCAAATCAGAAATCAGCCTACTATATTCTAATCAATGTTATCAATGAACTGATTTTGTGATCTCAGGCCAGCCCTCTTTTTGTATACGTTTGGTCAGAGGTAGATCTTGGACAGAGAGTGTGGATGTGTCAACATATTACTCTCTTAAAAAACAAACAAACAAACAAACAAACAAAACAACGAAACTACTGGGGCACCTGGGTGGCTCAGTTGGTTAAGCATCTGACTTCAGCTCAGGTCATGTAGTTCGTGAGTTCTGTGCTGACAGCTCAGAGCCTGGAACCTGCTTCAGATTGTCTCCCTCTCTCTCTGCCCCTCCTCCACTTGCGTTCTGTCTCCTTCCCTCTCCCTCTCTCTCTCCCTCCCTCTAAATAAATAAATAAATAAATAAACAAACAAACATTAAAAAAAAACCTTAAATTACATAGAATTAAATAAATAACATAGACACTTTAAAACAGAAACTTGATCATGGTGCTTCATGTCTCAGCAACAGTTAAACCACACCCTTAAATTTGATTAGCTAGATGTCATTGTGTATTCTTATAGAAATACACCAATAAGTGATGATTCATTTTTTAAGAATTACTTTATAGGCTTATAGTTTAGGGAGTCCAGCCTTCAGAGACAGAGCTCCCTAAACAACTGGTCCAGAGTCTCACTGGACCTTGCTGGCAATCAACCAATGGCTTAGTTCATTCCCTCTGAAGGAAAGTTTTGGAGGACTTTCCTCAGTCTAGGTGCCCCTGGGAATGGGAAAGGTTCAGAGAAGGAGGCTGGGGACTTCCTACAGTTATAGGAATTTCTATGAGTTTATCTCAGCAAGGGTTTCTTTTTAAACCTCTGGTGTACCATGCATTTTGTTGCTCTCTTCAAAATCATCAGTGTGCTTAAAATCTCGTGGATCTTTATTGAGATACTTCTTAATATTGTCATCCAGATACCAGGATTCATTCTCATTAAATATCAAAAACAGGAGAGCAAATTCATAATCAACATCGCTTCTTCTTCCCTTTTCATTCAATACCCCTTCTCTGCAAATAATCAGAGGACCCATCAAACCGCTATACGTATCCTGAAAGAAAAATAGACTGAATTAGAAGAGCCTTTATATAGTTTAATAATACAGATTGCATGCTTGTACGAGAGTCATTGTGAAAAGACTATTGGCCACAAAATAAGTCTTAAGAAGCCTTGAGTGTTCCTAAAGATGAACTACAGAGTGACCTCTTTGAGGGCTGAGGCTGTGTCCTTCCATCATCACTGAGTCTCCAGAGCATAGTCCAGTGTCTAGAACATAGAAGGTACTCAAATATTTGTTGAATAAATTAATTCTTATTTTTATTTTCTTGTTTGCTTTTCAAGTGAGACTACATGCAGATGCTTATATTCCATTTTCTATGGGTAAAAGTGAACAGGATAATTAGAAAATTATATGGGGCCATGGATGACCTCCACGTCAAATTGTTCAGCCCCTAAGCTTTCTTTTGAACGAAAACTCCCACATGTCCAACTTCCTATTTAGATATTCCATCTGGATGTACTTCCTGCAACAATTCAATCTGCTGAGCATTTTTATAGTGGATTTTATTATTTCCCTCAGACCATTTCCTTCTCTGGAACTCTCTATTTCTGTTGACAACACTATGCTATTTCCTGTCATTTAAGTCAGAACACTTCATTTCAGTGTTTAATTCTTACTTCTTTCTCACGTTGTCCCATCTCGCTTGCTGTCAAATCTTATGTTTCTTTTCCCTTCACAATGCTTCTCCTTTCTGTGACTTTCTTTCCATTCCATCTGCCATCCATCTAGTGTAGGATCTTAAGGCGTCACCCTGGATTAGAAATCAGTTCCTCTGTGGTCTCTGGCTCACCTCACCTGCTGCCTATCTTTTCGAGCACCGTCAGCTTACTCTCATCACCCCATATCTACCAGTCATCAGTGATTTTCCCATGATATTCCTACTGCATAAAATACAAATCCTTGACAGGGCTGTAAGCCCCTCATGTGCTCCACGAATGGATTTTTCTATCTTATAATCCCCAAACTGCTTTCCTTTCCTACCTTATATGATAGCCAATAGGATGCTCAACATTTTCCAAACATACCTTTTATTTTCCTATTTTCAACTTTGCTCATAATGTTCTCTCCTCTTAGACTCCCTTTCCAATGTCTCCTATATAGCTCTGTACTCCTACTGAACTCACCAGATTCCGAGTTGTATTCTAATTATGGGTGTGCACATGTATTATTTTCCCCAAAGATGATAAATTCCTTCAAGATAAGAATATTTGCATCCCTCACAGAACTTGGTAGGTCCATTTGCATATTACGAGTGCTCAATAAATATTTATCAGGATGCACAAAGGAATAAACAAATGTGGGTTTCCCATAATTCCAATGTATAACTTTATTTTTTCAAATGCCTTGTGTTTCTCTCCTGAACTCTTGCACTGTCCAGTACAACTCAAGGATGCTAATGCAGCCATCTAATATTTTAGAGGAAGGTTAGATAATCCTGCACCTTTTTTAAATAATGGGCAATGCTTCATTATATGTCAGATACGCCTTTAGTTAGGATTTTGACTTGCGACCTAAAGTTCGAGACTAGTTGTTTTATATATACATAGTTGACTTGAATTCAATATTGAATCTTTAGTTTATTTATTATTCAAATAGTTTATAGTTTTGGTTATTATGTTTGGAGTGTGCTTTCCTTCCTGAGTCCAGATAATAACATGGTAATGCCTTAAAAATGGTAGATTTCACACATCAAAATCCGTGATATAAACTCCATTAATACATATTTTTATTTTATAGTTATCTATTTACATATTCTCTTTTGCTTCCAGCTACCTTGTAAGTTCTAAATTTGGCAACTGAAACGTTGGGATTTCGTGTGTGTGTGTGTGTGTGTGTGTGTGTGTGTGTGTAACCTATATTTTAGATAAGGGTTGGCAAACCTTTTTTGGTAAAGCACCAGATGGTAAATACTTTTTACTTTGTTGGCCATACTGTTTCGGTCACAGCCACTGTTAACAGAGACAATAGGCTCCAAATGGAATCACTTGTGCTAAGCCCATACAATTTCAGCCCCTCCCAGGAGTGGAATCTTAATCTGGAATGACATGGTCATCACTAGTGAGGTAATCTGCCTCATAGACTTCTGCCATCCCCCCTAAATGAAGGTGACCTTGACACAAACAATCCACTCTTTACTAGAAACCTCTTTATCCCACCCCCGTCTGCCTATGAAAGTTATTTTGTGCAGCTCTTTGGCGCTCTCTTCTATCTGCCAGATGGGATGCTGCTTGATTCGTGAGACACTGAATAAAGCTAATAGGAACTCTAAAATGTAGTCAATTGAGTTTTGTTTTTTAAGAGCATTGGTAGCCATGATGGAATCCAAAGTACATTCCTGATGGCATCAGGGACAATGAGAAACACAGGCATGGTACCTGCAAACCCTTTGAATTCTGTCTTTACTGCCATTTCTGAGGACTGTAGGAAAGTTTTTCGTGGTTCTGAGTTCCACTCTCTTTGTGTCAAGTTCCCAGTCTAATTAGCTTTCTACAGTTCCCCATATGATTGGAATCTCCAGCCCTTGGTTCAGTCCCCAAATTCCACATTTGTAATTGCTGGTGGTTATTGGCTGGAATCAGACTGGATCCAACTGGATCCAAAACCGCACAGTGTCCAAAATACAATTTTGTTTTACTTGCTTTGTGTAGGTAAAGTCTGTTGCTAATGGAAAATTGGAAGCCAAAAGCTACAAAATTGGTGGGCATGGGTTGAGCACGTAAAAGCTGTTACAACATCTGTTACCCAACTTTAAGACTCCTGTGGTAGGATAAGTTGGTCATGCAATGGATTAGATTGACACTAGGTCACTCACCAACTTAAGAAAATGTCTGTGCACAGAGGTACTCTGTAAAACACCACATAATCCCCAACACAGTGGCACATCCCCCATAGGTATTAGTTTGGCTCCAAGAGACCCAAAAGCTTAGCTTAAAAAAAATGGGGTCCTCAAATTCCAAAGAGTTGAGCATGCCACCTTCTGGCACACCTGCTTATTTTATGTCTTAGAACTATTTCCCAGAAACTATAAATATTAACAAAATGGCAAAATCTAACTAAAGACAACCTAGAATTATAATGGCCATTATGGGGAACATTCCAATGAGACAAAATAATTTATTTAAGAAGTTCACTTAAAAACAAGGGTTTCCAAATCAAGCAAACAGAAAGGGATACTTATTTTATTTGGTGTGTAAAAGCTTCCAAAAGGCTTTAAGATTCCAAAATAGCTTCATTAAAATTTCCCTTGCAAGGGGCACCTGGGTGGCTCAATTGCTTAAGTGTCTGACTTCAGCTCAGATCATGATCTCATGGTTTGTGAGCTCAAGTCCTGCACTGGGCTCTGTGCTGACAGCTCGGAGCCTGGAACCTGCTTTGGATTCTCTCTCTCTCTCTCTCTCTCTCTCTCTCTCTCTCTCAAAAATAAAGAAAACATTAAAAAAAATTTCCTTGCAAAAGGCCAATGAAAAAACAAAGATGCAAAAGGTATCTAAAACAATACCTAGGCCTTCCTCATTATACCCTCCAAGGGGTCCATCACCAAAACACTGGCCCAGAAATTGAGGTCTATTAGTAAACAAGTTTTATGCCATGTTAACAAATTTACTATGTGGAAGAATATATTGCTACAAATTATGAAATGTATTTTATTTTATTATTTTTTTAATATGAAATTTATTGTCAAATTGGTTTCTGGGTGTCATATGAAATGTATTTTAAATTTGACAAACCACAAAATACCAACATAAAAGCTAACAATTATTTACTTTTTTATTTTCACTAGAAATTAAGGTGTTTAATGTTTAAAAATTCAATATACGTAAGCTACTAGAAACAATAAAGGCAACAACTCTGTTCACAAGGAAACTAGGCTGTGTGCTTTTGGTAAAAGAAGATATGAGAAATGGAGATGCATTTTCGTTGAGGGAAAGGAAACTAATTTTGTCCTAAAGTGAGGCTGGTTATTTCAAAATAAGGAAGAGAAAAAACAAAGGACAAAATTTGGATTTGAAAAAGGAAGTTGTAGAAGGTTTGTAAAAGGGAATCTTGGGAAGGAAATTTTATGTGAGTCAAGCTGGCTAAGACTAATAAACTTGGTAAAAAAAAAAACATTTTAATATCAAAAGTATACTGATATATGGATAATGCTGGCCTCGTAGAATGAATTTGGAAGTTTTCCTTCCTCTTCTATTTTTGGAATAGTTTAAGAAAAATACATATTAAATCTTTAAATGTATCATTTAACTCACCTGCGAAGCCATCTGGTCCTGGACTTTTGTTACTTGGGAGTTTTTAGATTACCAATTAAATTTCATTACTAGTAATTGGTCTGTTAAATTTTTCCATTTTTTCCTGATTCAGTTTTGAAAGGTTTTGTCTTTCTAGGAATTTATCCATTTCTTCTAGGTTGTCCAATTTGTTGGCATATAATTTTTTATGGTATTCTCCCTATAATCCTTTGTATTTCTGTGGTGTTAGGTGTTATTTCCCCTTTTTCATTTCGGATTTTATTTGAGTCCTCTCTCTTTTTTTTCTTCTTAATGTGTCTGGCTAAAGTTTTATCAATCTTGTTGATCTTTTCAAAGAACTAGCTCCAGGTTTCATTGATCTTTTCTATTGTTGTGTGTGTGTGTGTGTGTGTGTGTGTGTGTGTGTGTGTGTGTGTTTATTTCACTTACTTCTGCTTTGATCTTTATTATTTTCTTTATTCTACTAGTGTTGGGCTTTGTTCTTCTTTTTCTAGCTCGTTTAGGTGTAAGGCTAGATTATTTCAGATATTTCTTATTTCTTGAGGTATTGCTATAAACTTCCTGTTAAAAACTTGTATGGCTACATTTCAAAGAGTTGTTTAACCTTATAGGGCTTCCCATGTATGTAACTGTTTTCTTTTCTCTTGCTGCTTTTAAAATTCTCTCTCTATCATTACTTTTTGCCATTTTAATTATTATAGGTCTTGGTGTGGACCTCCTTGGGTTAATCTTATCAGAGGCCCTCTGTGCTTCCTGGTTCAGGATGTCTGTTTCCCTTCCCAGATTAGGAAAGTTTTCAGCTATTATTTCTTCCAATAAGTTTTCTCCTCCCCGTTTTCTTCTTTGGGATCCCTAAAATGTGAATGGTATTATGCTTGATGTTGTCGCCGAGGTCCCTTAACCTATCCTCATTTTTTATTTTTCTATTTTATTTATTTTATTTTTCTGCTTGATTGCTTTCCATTACCCTGTCTTCCAGATCACTAATCCATTCTTCTGCATCTTGTAATCTGCTGTTGATTCTCTGTAGTGTATTTCTTTTTATTCAAGTTATTGAATTTTTCATGTCTGACTGGTTCATTTTTGTATTTTCTATCTCTTTGTTGAAGTGTTCATTGAGTTCATCCACTCTTAAGTCCAGTATCTTTATGACCATTGGTTTGAATTCTTTATTAAGCATGTTGTTTATCTCCATTTCATTTAGCTCTTTTGCTATGGTTGTGTCTTATTCTTTCATTTGGGACCTATTCCTCTGTCCCTTCATGTTGTCTAACTCTCTGTGTTTCTATGTAATGGAGAGGTCAACCACATCTCCTGCTCTTGAAAATGGTGACCTTTGTAAAAGACGTACTGTACTGCCCTGTAACACATTGTCCTCCCATCACCAGAACCATGTGATACAGGGATGTTTCGTATGTGAGTTGTGTGCTTCCTATTGTTGTGGCAGAGACATGTTTGCTTTCAGTGCAGTGAGCTGCAATGACCTGCTGTGGATGTACAGGGCAGGGTTTGGTCCCCAGGCTATTGAGGGGCCCGTCTGAGACTGCCATGGGCTTGCAGGTGGGCAAGGTCAATATGTCACCCTGATACCAAAACCACACAAAGACACTACCAAACCACACCAAAACAAAACAAAGTACCAAAGCCACAGGCCAATATCTATGATGAACATAGATACCAAAATCCTCAACAACATATTAGCAAACAGAATTCAACAGTACACTTAAAATCATTCCCCACAATCAAGCGGGATTTATTCCAGGGATACAAGGGTAATTCGATATTTGAAATCAATGTGATACATCATATTACAAGAGAAGGGATAAAAACCATATGATCATCTCAACAGATGGAGAAAAGCATTTGATAAGATACAACGTTCATTTTTGATAAAAACTCTCAACAAAGCGATTTTACGTATCTCAACATAATAAAGGTGATATATGAAAAACCCACAGCTAACATTATCCCTAATAGTGAAAAATGGAGAGTTTTCACTTAAGATCAGGAACAAAACAAAAATATCCACTCTAACCACTTCTATTCAACATAGTACCAGATCCTAGCCATAGAAATAAGGTGAGTAATCTATATATAGGAAACCTTAAAGACTCCACCAAAGAACTATTAGAACTGATAAATGAATTCAGCAAAATTGCAGAATATGAAATTAACATACAGAAATCTGTTGCATTTCTACACTAATAATGAAGTAGCAGAAAGAGAAATTGAGAAAACAATTCCATCTGCAATTGCACCAAAAAGAGTAAAATACTTAAGAATAAACCTAACTAAGGAAGTTAAGATCTGTACTCTGAAAACTATAAAACATTGACAAAAGAAACTGAATATGACACAAACAAGGGGAAAGATATTCCATGTTCGTGGGTTGGAGGAACAAATATTGTTAAAATGTCCATATTACCCAAAGCAATCTACAGATTCAGTGCAATCACTATCAAAATACCAACAGCATTTTTTACAGAACTAGAATAAATAACACTAAAATTTGTATGTAACCATGAAAGACTGCAAACTGTCAGAGCAATGTTGAAAAAGAACAAAACAGTAGGTATCAACAATACCAGATTTCATGATATGCTACAAACCTGTACTAATAAAAATAATATGGTAATGGCACACAAATAGACACAGAGATCAATAGAACAGAATAGAGATACTTGACATAAATCTGTGATTATATGGTCAGTTAATCTATATCAAAGGAGGCAAGAATATACAATGGGGAAAAGACAGTCTCTTCAATAGCTGGTGCTGGGAAAACTGGACCGCCACATGCAGAGAATGAAACTGGGCCACTTTCTTACACCATACCCAAAAATTAACTGAAATGGATTCAAGACCTAAATGTGAGACTTGAAACCATAAAACCCCTAGAAGAAAACAGGGTAGGAATCTCTCTCTCTCTCTCTCTCTCTCTCTCTCTCTCTCTCTCTCCCTCTCAGTAGGAAACTCTTTGACATCAGTCTTAGCAAGTTTTTTCTAGATATGTCTCCTCAGGCAAGGGGAACAAAGGCAAAAAAATAAACAACTGAGATCACACCAAAATAAAAAGCTTTTACACAATGAATGAAACCAGTCACAAAATGGAAAGGCAACCCACTAAATGGGAGAAGATACTTGCAAATGATTTTTGAATAAGGGGTTATATTACAAATATATAAAGAACTTATACACCCCAACACCAAAAAAACAAGTAACCAAATTTAAAAATGGGCAGAGGATTTGAGTACACATTTTTCCAAAAATATATACAGATGGCCTACAGACACATAAAAAAAAATGCTCAAAATCACTAGTCATCAGGGAAATGCAAATCAAAACCACAATGAGGGGCACCTGGGTGGCTCAGTCAGTTGAGACTTCTGCTCAGGTCATGATCTCATGGTTCATGGGTTCAAGCCCCAGGTCGGGCTCTGTGCTGACAGCTTGGAGCCTCCTGCCTGCTTTGGATTCTGTATCTCCCTCTCTCTGCCCCTCCCCCACTTGCACACTGTCTCTCTCTCTCTCTCTCTCTCTCTCTCTCTCTCAAAAATAAAATAAACATAAAAAAAAAACACACAATGAGATAACACCTTACAATAGTCAGAATGGCTAGAATCAAAAAGATAAAAAAGATAGCAATGTTGGTGAGGATGTGGAGAAAAGGGAACCCTCTTGCACTGATGGTGGGAATGTAAATTTCCATAGCCTCTGTGGAAAACAGTAAGGAAGTCCCTCAAAAACTTAAATATAGACAAACCATATGATCTAGTAATTCCACATCTAGGTAATACCCAAGGAAAATACAAACGAATTCGAAAAGATATCTGCATCCTTATATTTATTGCAGTGTATTCACAATAGTTAAGATATGGAAGCAAATGAAGAGGAATACAACAGAATATGACTCAGCCTATAAAAAGAATTTGTGAGACTGTGCCATTTGTGACAATGTGGATGGCCCTAGAGGGTATTACGCTGAGTGCAATCAACAAAAGAAATTAAAATTCCATATGATTTCATTTATATGTAGAATCTAAAAAGCAAAAAAAAAAAATGAATAAAGAAACAAAGAACAAACAAAACCAAGTTAACTCCAAACCAAGTTAAACTAGTGGTTTCCAGAGAGGCGGTGGATGGGTGGATGGGTGACATAGGTAAAGGGAATTATGAAGTACAAACTCCCAGTTCTAACATAAATAAGTCTAGGCGATGAAAAGTACAGCATAGGAAATATTGTCAATAATATTGTAGTAATATTATATGGTGACAGATAGTGACTGACATTTATTGTGGTGAGCATTGAGTAATATACAGAAGTGTTGAATCAGTATGTTGTACCCCTGAAACTAATAGTATGTTCATTATCCTTTTAAAAAACAGCACACTGGTATAAAGTTAGAATTTAGTTTCCTCTCTGTTAAAGTGATAAAATTTTCTTGGATTATTGATATACTCTTGATAAGAGATAATAAAAGGTGTGTGTATAGTTTTCTTTTTTTACCCAGATTACATAATCTGCCTAGAAAACAGAGATTCTATCTTATCAAAATAATTTTCTGTATTTCATGTTGTCTTTATCAAGTCTTCAATTCCTTGAAAGAGCTGAGTCTTCTCTACTAGAAGAGCTAAGATATTTTTAGAACTATTTAACCTTCTGTATTTGTGTATTTAACCCTCACTATTTAACCTTGTGAAATCTTTGTCACTATGGTTAAGTGGATAACTATTTATTGTTTCACAGAGACCTATGATCCTCTTTGACCAAGTGTTTTTAAATCTTTTGATATTTTTCAGAAACCTCCCAAAAATCAAATCCTAAATTAAGCTGTTTTGACCTTGAACCAACTTTGGGGATATTTTAAGAGGGTCCTGGGACATCTCAAAAGACTTGTTCTCTCCCCTTATTGAAAGAGAGATGTTAAAGTAATTAAGTGTATTTGATAGGTTAAATTACATGAGAAACATTGTGAAATAAGAAGTAATATTAAGCCTTTTTTATATTATATTCATATGGATATATATTATAAATGTTCTAGAAATTGATTAAATTCCTAGAAATTTGATATACCCTAGTATAATTTTATCAGTCATAATTCCATGTATTATTTTAAAATGTATATTACAGGGGCGCCTGGGTGGTGCAGTCGGTTGAGCGTCCGACTTCAGCCAGGTCACGATCTCGCGGTCCGTGAGTTCGAGCCCCGCGTCAGGCTCTGGGCTGATGGCTCAGAGCCTGGAGCCTGTTTTGGATTCTGTGTCTCCCTCTCTCTCTGCCCCTCCCCCATTCATGCTCTGTCTCTCTCTGTCCCAAAAATAAATAAACGTTGAAAAAAAAAAATTTAAAATGTATATTACAGAAATAACTAAACTTCCTTATAAATTCCATTATAATGAACTCTCATCAGATCTTTAACCATGGAAAATTTTGAAGACTTTTATCATTCACAGAGAGTTATTATTTACTCTGATATTTTTGTAGGAGTGAGACTCATAGAAAAGGCCTTATCAAGTGCTCCTGACCATTGACACTTCTGTAAAACTAGATCTCAAATACACATCTCAAAGCTGAAAAAGGCTCCAACACCTGATATCTGTTCCTGTAGAAATGCTAGAGATTTCCAAATCAAATTGACTAGGAAAAGAAATAGCCTACATTGTGATAAACTGCTTCCATCCAAGATGCCACACCAAAGCTGCATGCCTTTAACTAAACATGAAACCCTTCCTTCTTCTCTTTCCTTCTATACTCTGGCATTGGCCTGGAAAGATAACACCATCATCTATATCTCTCAGGCCCTTGCTAAATGGCAGGGGGGAGGGGAGACAGAAACCTTTCAGACTGCTAGATTTGTCCTCAAAATCCATGATGCTAAAGACCCTGTGATCCTCCCTCCAACCAATTTTTCTTCTAGTCTCAATTGACACCCCCCCCCCACCACCACCAGTTAGGAGTGCACTTACAAAGTCCAACTTTTATGGCCAGAATATCCAGTATCCCATTTTTACCTTTCTCCAGTTGTAACTGTACTTTGCTCAGTTAAACACAAATACCTATGCAAACCATAGTACCTTTTCACCCCTACATTCTTATGATTATGTAAATCAGATCTGCCCCAATCACAAAAAGATCTCGCTAAAAGTATGCATCTTTGCAAGGCCAAAGTTGTACTTGATCATATGATAGCCTTTTATTATCTTTTAGCTGAACAAGGAGGTGCCTTTGCTGTGGCCAACACCACTTGAACCTGGATAACATTTCTGGGAAGTTGAAACTCAGATACACGAAACCACTGAACAAGCCACTTGGCTTTAGAAAGTGACTCCTTCAACCTGGTCTTTCTTTGACTTATTTGATTTTGATTGGTTTGGGCCTTGGAGACCATGGTTCCAAAGTGCACACCAGACATGGGGGATTATTCTGCTTGTAATAATCACAGTAGTCTCCCTGGTGCACTGTATTCCTTCAAAAGCTTGAAATGCATTTTCATGTCTGCTAAACAAGCAAATGATCTCACTAAGACTAGAACACAGAAAAAGAATGAAGAAAATGACCAATTTAAGAAATGTGAACCTAAAGTTGTGTCCTATAAATACCACAGAGATTCAACAAAAAGCATTATGACCTGTGAATACCACACAGAAGATGAACAAAAATTGTGGGAGCTTCAGAGCAGTAGCTGGGAGAGGTGCTAATGCCTTAAATTTTTATCACATCTCTCACTTAAGATGAGAGTCTGATCAAAACGGGGGAATTGTTAAAGAGAGAGGGAGAGAGAGAGAGACAACAGGTCCAAAATAGAGTCACTTGTGCTAAGCCCACATCACCAAACTAAGGCTTAATTCCTAGGTTAACTAAAGTTTCAATCTCTCCCAGGAGCGGAATCTTAAACTTGTCAATCTGGAATTACCTGATTAGCAGTAGTGAGACCACTGCTATTCCTCAAAGGAAGGTGACCTTGCCCCAGACAATCTCCTTTTTGCTGGCAACTTCCTTGTTTTGGCTCCTTCCGCCTATAAAAGCCTCTCATTTTTGTACACTTCTTCAAACATCCTTTCTATCTGCTAGATGGGACGCTGCCCATGAATTGTTGAATAAAGCTAATTAGATCTTTCAAATTTATTCAGTTGAATTTTGTTTTCTTAATACTATTCAATTCAACCATAGACAATGTTCACAAATGTGCATGGCCATAGTTTGAGATCCCTGCTGTTGGCCATTACACATATACACACCAGAGTTGTGATAACTTGAATAATCGGTTTAAAGTCATATTACTTTAAGCATTTTGGTTGCCCCCTTCATCTTACCTTCACAAAGTTTGCTGTTGAATAGTAAACCCACGGAATACAATTTGGGTCATTTGGTCCTGGACCAGACCTTTTAGGGACATTCCACCTGTAAGTTTTTATTTCTCCTGAAACAAATGAGAAGTTAATAGAAAGAATTTACTAGTGTTACTTCTGTTCCAGATGTTTTACCTAAAGAAATAACAAACAGATCTTTATGTACTTTGGTTAATATTTGTTACTGGGGAGAATTACTCATTCATTAGAAATGCTCCAATTAAACTCACATCTTGAGTTTCTCTATTCTCAAAATGGCAGATTTTTCATTTCAGACTATAGCTTTCTTTCTAATTTGCCCTATATATTATCAACTGATGTTTATTCAAGGCATAAAGACTTATTTTATTTTTCACTGTTTTTTCTCCTCAAATTCCATATCTCCCTCACAAGAGCTATGCTTGAGCACACTTGAGTTACGGTAGGACTCAGCCTTGATTTCTGATTGAATCACCAGGGAGCTTTGTAAACTCTTAACTGCTGAGATCTCATTACAAACCAGTGAAATTAGAGTATCCGGGGCCTAGGACAAGGGCATCAGTATTTTTTTTTTAAAGATTCTCAGGTGATTCTAATGTGCAGATAAGCAGGACCTATTTAGAACCAGAGAGAATCAGAGAGACTTAGTTACAAGTCTCAACCCTATCACTTCCTTTTTATCTAACCTTTGACAAGCTACTTGACTTCATTGACCTTTAGTCTCCTTATTTGTAAAGTGGGTTAGTCATCCATTTTTCAGATTGTTGTGAAGTTTAAATAAAATTAAATGCCTAGGTTAGTGTCTCACGTTGAAGGCAGTTAATAAATGTTTATTTGTATGTATACTAATAACAAACGTATGCCAGGGACTACATCTATGCATCCCCTGTGGCTGACCCAGAGCCTTGCAGAGAAGTAATAAATAAACTCACATAAATTAGCAAGATAATCACATTGTAAACGTCTCAAATAAAAACGACATTTAAATCATTATCTCCTTTTGAACTATCTAGGTCCCATCCCCACCCCATCAGTACATACAACCTATAGCTGAATGTGAGCCACAAGGTTAAACAAGAATTATGCTTACATGAAACTGCTCCATATTTGCAAATACCCCAGTAGGTTAGCAATATAATTTTAGGTCTGGTTTCCATTACCTTTCATAATAGCCCCCCTGCATTGTTAATTGTAAGATAAACAGCTGATATTTAGCTTCCTAAATGCAAATAGCTAAGGGGTGGTGTTATTAAAGTTGGAATGATTCATTGTTCGCCCCAGTGGGGGGTGCAGCTCTAAACAAAAGAGGATGTTCTGTGCATGTTTGTTGAGTGGCATCTTGAAGAAGAAGGAGGAGGAGAAATCTGAGAGGGGGCTGCTTACTTTTCTTAGGCACTAGTTTGCTTTCCTTATCTCAGGCATGCCTAGAATAACCATTCTTCTCCAATTTGCCTGGATTTCGTGCACCAAATTAGTTTCTTGCTCCTACCCCTAATCTCTGGACTCTCCCAAGACTTTCAGGCTTGTCAGAGACCCTTATAGAATCAGAGAGGGATCCCTTACAGGGATTCTCCCCTCAGGGTTTCAGTGAGAAAAATGCTTCTCTGCCATGTTCTAATCATTCTCTCTAACCCCATAACCCCATCAAGGATGCTTAGAAGTCTAGTCAGCACAGAAGAGCTATGTCCCTTACTAGTCCTCACCATTAGGGCACAGCAGCCTGTGAGGGCTCACCCAGCAGGCCCAACAGCCCTATCCGACTGCCTACCCATGCCTGATTGGCACTTTTCTTCCTCCCTCCTGAGTTGCTTTTAACCATCAAAAATGAGTAATTTTAGGGGCGCCTGGGTGGCGCAGTCGGTTAACCGTCCGACTTCAGCCAGGTCACGATCTCGCAGTCCGGGAGTTCGAGCCCCGCGTCAGGCTCCGGGCTGATGGCTCCGAGCCTGGAGCCTGTTTCCGATTCTGTGTCTCCCTCTCTCTCTGCCCCTCCCCCGTTCATGCTCTGTCTCTCTCTGTCCCAAAAATAAATAAACGTTGAAAAAAAAAATTAAAAAAAAAATGAGTAATTTTAACTGCTTTTTTGACCCATTTAAAACCATTTCCCTCAGGGGTGCTTGGGTGGCTCAGTTGGCATTTGACTTTAGCTCAGGTCATGATCTCACAGTTCTTGGGTTCCAGCGCCACATCGGGCTCTGTGCTGAAAGCTCAGAGACTGCTTGGGATAATCGCTGTCTCCTCTCTCTCTGCCCTTCCCCCACTCGCACTTTCTCTCTCTCTCTCAAAATAAATAAACTTAACATAAACAAATAAATAAATTAATTAATTAATTAATTAAAACAATTGCCCTCTTCATAAAAGCAAGACGTCCATTACAGAAAATGAAGAAAGTACAAACGTGAAGAAATAGAAAAGAGTATCACCCTAACTATTACTTAAAATACTACCCAAAATGTACAACCATTATTAACATTTTGGCTTATTTCCTTTTTAACCTTTTTTCCATACTTGTATTTTGCTTAATATGATACCACAGGTTTTTCTCATGTCATTAAAACCTTCACATCCATTTAATGGCTGGGTAATAGTTCACTGTAAGGGGATTCCAAAATTTAAGTATCTCCCTATAGACAAACATTTAGAACATTCATGAGAGACTTCTTAAAGCAGTAAAACACAGGCTCCTGAATTGGGGAGTAGGGTGGGGTGCGGAGAGGCAGGAGAGTTTGGGATTGTGTCCAGTGAAGATTTCCTCCCCCCAACCCCATCCATGTAAGAGTATCTTGCTAACGTCTTCTGGTGATGCATCAGAGTGTTTTCTTTTCTTCCTTCTATGCATCTTTAATTTTTTCCAAGGCTTATATGACTTTTATTGTAATTACTATAGTATTTAGTATTATTCATAGATATACATAAGTAAAGTGGCATATAATTCCCCTGTAATTACACCTATGATTGCTCTCAATTTCATAGCTGAAGGTCACAGAGGCTCTTAACATTTACTACAACCACATTCCAACTGTGTAAATGTATGGTTCTTTTAATTATGAGATCTTCTCTCCCTTCAATGCATATTTTAAAACTCAACTGGAGTTCTACCTATTTTATAAGGCTTTCTCTATTTTCTCTGAATCAATCAATCGATCTTCATGGATTTTCCTTCTCTGAAATTTTTATAAACACTCCCAGATACATTCTTGAAACTCTCCACCAGTTAGAATTTCATTATGTATAGTCTGCATTACTACTGAAATAATTCATCTTGCTTGTCTTGTTTTTCTTCCAAACTCATTTTAAGCATCACAAAAGAAATATATGGTTAAGCGCATAGGTTCTGAAATCCAACAGATTGAGGTCCTGCCATTACTAATATATGACCTGGTCAAGCTCACCCCTCTGTGTTTTAGTCATCTGTTAAGTGGACGTGACAATAGCGTATTTCCTCAGTTATAGAATGAGCATTTTTCACATTTTCACATAACTGAAATCAAGATGCATCTTCAAATCAGTGGCACGTTAAAGTTTAATTGGCAGTGTGTTTTTTCTTTTTTTTAGTAACAGATCAAATAATGATGGATATTACAACCAATGGTATCAGAGTCCGTGACCTATGTTAGTGTCTACCTTGCTAGAAAATGAGATTATTAGTTTTTTAAAAAAATATGTAAGGCACAGCACCTGGCCAAAGATGAACATTCAATACGTGTTAGCTATTATTATGTCTTACTACACTTTTAGGTCCCAAATGGAGCCCTAGAAACACCATAACCACTTGGTCATTAGATGAATGATGATTTCATACTGGGAGTGACTGGGTGATGGCTGGAACATATTGACACTAACATGAACTTTCCACGACCCTTCAAAGATCAGAAGAGAGTTGAGTCCAGTGTCCTTATCAGCATGGAGCAGATGTGTGGTGTAACTTACCTGGCTTTGTGATGGGCACTTGGAGTTGCTTCCCACTATCCATGTCTTCAATACCATGGGCTGAGATGGAGTAGGGCCGCTTAGCTTTGTTCTTAAATATGACCAGGATGGAGTCACCCACCTCGGCATGAACCATTGGGCCTAAAGGCAAAACACAGGCCTGTGTGCATTATCGTTGTTCTTTTCAACATTGATGTAATATAAATGTAGATGGTATTTGGCAAAATAAAACAAAGGTTACCTTCTTCATTAGTGCACTTCCTTTGGAGGGCAATAAACGTAACATTAAATACTCATGTAGTAATTGGCAATTGGACCAACCTGGGTTCAAATCCTGCTTCCTTCACTTATTAGAGAGGTCTTGGGAAAGTTAAGTAACCTGCCTGACTCTCAATTTCCTCACCTACGAAATGGGTTTAATAACACCTGTCGTAAGGATTAAATAAGATAATGTATGTAAAGCGCTTATCTCAGTGCACTGAAACACAGTAAGTACTCAATAAATAAATGCTGCCAATTTTACTACTGCTGAGACATAATCTCCAGGAAAAGCCATATCCACATGATATGGTGGCTTTTCAGTTGTATGTAACCTTTGGTAAGTCTGAAATCGCTCATTTTCTGGTAAATGGATATATTAATAACCATCACCATCATGAGGATCCAAAAAATATTGTGTATAAAAGGGATTTGAAAGACAAGAGCAAAATTAAAACATCCACGTGCTGATTTATGATCAATACAGTGATTTCATTAATGCACATCCAGTGCTGTGTCCCAGTGTTTGGATACCTTGAGGAGATGTGTGCTCCTCAGCACTCATGCACACACATTTCTGTGAGAAGCAACCCTCCTGTGTGCCACTGGGAATCGGCCCACACCCTGCTGGACCAGCATGACCGTGGGATAGCCCTCGCCCATGCCGGGTGCCCCTCACCTCTCCGTGCCTCAACAGTGGCACAAATGCAGCTTGCTCAGTGCAGGCGCCCCCCTGACAGAGCACCAGACACTCCGGGGTCATGTGACACTGCTTCGAGAAGGATGGAACAGACTCCCATTTGGGAGTCACCTTAGACCTGGTCCTATGGTCCTGAGGGATTTATTTGCATTCTTGGGTGCCCATGGCAGTCTACATCATAGAAAGACACACTCATGGTAGGGAGTCTGAATATACCCATCCAGTCTTTACTGATGGTCACAATTGCTTTTCTGAGAAAGGCCACTGAAGTGTTAAATCAGCCTAAAATTTGTTGGACTGGGGTGCCTGGACGACTCAGTCAGTTAAGCCTCCAACTTCCACTCAGCTCATAATCTCGTGGTCTGTGGGTTCAAGCCGCCCGTTGGGCTCTGCTGACAGCTCGGAGCCTGGAGCCTGTTTCAGATTCTGTGTCTCCCTCTCTCTCTGCCCCTCCCCCATTCATGCACTCTCCCTCGCTCTCTCTCTCTCAAAAATAAATAAACATTAAAAAAAATTTAAATCAAATTTGTTGGGCTATTATGATCTTTGGAGGCAAATACTGAGTATGAATCAGGAAGTGTATGAAAAAACGCTCTTTTATTTTTATGATAGAGCTAGAAAAGAATGCATGTTTTTAAACAGCATACTTGGGCATAGTTACAGATAGGTGCACGTGCACGCATGTACTAAAATCCTTATTTGTGACTCATTGCCACTTCAATTGCACCTGCTTTGCTGTACTGGTAAGGGTGAATGTCTTCTGATTCGGGGCCTGATAGGTCCCAGGGAGTGGTAAGGAGCAAAGGTGTGCCTGTTGCCTGACCTGTGCCCTTTGGAACTTCAGGAGCACAGGCCTGTCCCTGAAAAATGCAGAAAATGAGTGGATGGGCCTTGTGCTCTCTTGAGGGGAAGTACCACTGGGCTTGCCTCTGACGGAGTCCCTCCTTTGTGTCATTTTACTGAGTAGACCCAAACCGGGGCTTTTTGAGGGGCAAACCACCCCACCCTTGGCAGGACCAGCACCTTTTTTTCTGGAGTTCATATGACAAACACAGCTCAAAAGAAGGAATGTTCCCACTGGGTTGACTCTTTCAGTGTGATAAGCTTGCATGTCAATGCAGGGAGGGTGCAGGGAAGGTGGATGGGGCATCTAATAATTTATCAAGCTAGCTGTCCTGGTGCCTTTTTTAATATTAAGAAGCACTGTGTAAACTCATATTATTTATACAAGTCACCTTGTGCATTTAAATATGGGAACAGAGGGGCGCTTGGGTGGCTCAGTTGGTTAAGCATCCAGCTTCAGCTCAGGTGGTGATCTCGAGGTGCCCTGTGTCGGGCCCTGTGCTGACAGCTCGGAGCCTGGAGCCTGCTTCAGATTCTGTGTCTCCCTCTCTCTCTGCCCCTCCCCCACTTGTGCTCTGTCTCTCTCTCTCTCTCTCTCTCTCTCTCTCTCAAATAAACATTAAAAAATTTTTTAAATAAAAAAATAAAAATGAGAACAGAAAAAAAAAAAGGGAACGGATTTCAGAAAGTCCTCTAGATTAGCCTTCTGCCTAAAGATCTCATATTCATGATGGGGTCAGGTTGGGTGACTCCCAGGTGAAAGTGGGGAAGGAAAGCGGGAAGGAGGAGCTTATCTGACCCCCAGGTCAGGCAGCCCAGGGTATCAGACAGGCACAGTAGGTTCTGAGATGGCCACATTCAGGGCCTCCTGAGCTCAAACCAGGCCTTCTACCCTTAGCACTCCTCTTATGCAAGGAGCTTCTCATTGGCTTGAATTATTTTCTTAATGTTTATTTATTTATTTTGAGAAAGAGAGAGGGAGAGAGAGAATCCCAAGTAGGCTCCGTGCTGTCAGCACAGAGCCTGACGCAGGGTTTGATCCCATAAACCATGAGATCATGACCTGAGCTGAGATCAAGAGTCAGACATTCAAATGACTGAGCCACCCAAGCGCCCTTTGCTGGAGTTGTTTTTATGGTGTGTTCGTATGGCCCTGTGCACAGATGATCCAGGCCCTTGAAGAAGCTATGCAAATACTCTGCTTGCTCATCTGAGGCATCACATTCTTCCAATTAAAATGTCCTGGCTCAGCAGAGGGATGGGAAAGGAATTTCAGGGCAACAGATGCTGGTTAGACTGTTGACTATATGGACTCGTGTTTGCGTGTTATCTGGTTGACTCTCCTTTGAATGAGCTGAGTACAGAGCATGCTCCCTGACAATGGGAGGGCAGGAAGGTGTCACACTTGGGCGAATGCACTCAGGCCACTCTGTCCCTGCTGTCCCTTCTCAGGTCTAAGTGTGACAGTGTATGTGTACATGTTCACGTGCCTTGGGGCTGGCAGCGCATGGCTGCGATCTGTGTCATACCCAGCAGTTCCAAATGCTTCTCTCGTGGTGGCCGGGCCTTGATCTCCACAAATTCCCCATCGGTGTATTCTCTGTAAACCACTTTCTTGTACTGAGAGCCAATCCAGTTTTCAGTGTGGTTCATAAATATATCTCCATGTCTATAAATCAGAAGCAGCAGAAATTAAAGTTGTCAGAAGGTAGAAAAACCTTTGGTGCTCCTGAGTGATTCAGGGGTACTCGGGAGCACAGTTTCCCACACCTGGCTGCCATCAGAATCTCCCAGTGGAGCTCAACTTTTGCACCAGGCTCTCTGGGAGTGGAGCCAGGAATCTGCATTTGAAAGCACCACAGGGGGTTCTGACTGGGGCAGGCCAGCACTGGCCCAGGTCTTACTTCTTGGGAACCATTGTTCCAAAGGGTGCTGAATGGGGGCCAGCCTTAGTTGGAGACTCCTAAGGGCCCCTTGAGGTGGTACTCCTCTTCCTGGGACTAGCCAAGCTCACACACATGCATGTGTATGCACACATGCACATGCTCACACTCTACTACCCTGAATTCCTTCGGATTCCATTTATATCATTCCGTACCTTGTTCTACTTTTCCACCTTAAAGATCTCAAGAAAGACTCTGGGTTGTATATTATGCACATACTCATATACAAATATAGGCATAGTTGATTCTTGGTATTCACAAGAGTCATGTTCTAGAAAGCCACTTTGAATACTGAAATAATGACACTAAACCATTGTCCCTAGGGGAAACATAGGTTACGTTTTGCAGGTGTTCAGAACGAAATGCCCCAAGACGTGCCATTTTGGCATGTGGATTATGTTGAGTTGAAAGCAATCAAGACCCAAAAGATGCAGGAAAAAGCTCTGACTTTCCCTCTAACTGCCCAGAAGAATTTAGGTAGAGGACCCACTCCCGGAAGGGGCTATTACAGAAGGTACCTATCTTATAATATGAACTAGGGGTGGGAGACAGAGAGGAATTTAGCAAAGTCTGTTAAAATTCTTCTCTCTGTCCCATTGTTTCTGAGTGGCCCAGTCAACATTTGTTTACCTAACAGGCACTCTTTTTCATCTTCCTATGAATTGCTTTCCTTCTCTTTGAAGTCCCGGACCCCTACTTCCTTCTCCTTCCTTCAGAGTGACATATGTATCTCTTTTGGCCTCACTGTCTTTGGAATCTCTCGTGTCTATGTGGATTCTCCCTATGTAAGTAAATTTGATTCTCTCCTGTTCATCTGTCTCATGTCAATTTAATTTTTAGGCCAGCCAGGAGAATTTGAACGGTAGAGGAAAATCCACCTCCCCGGCAAAAAAGCTTCTTCAGATCTCTGGTCCCAATACTTTCAGCAACAGATTGATAAATACCCTTGTTCTTTGTGTGCTTCTGTTTCAAGACATCTTATTTAATATATACTGCTGATTCATTAACTTTGAACTCATGGCCACTGGCACTATAAGTCACACCTGAAGGCAGCTCACCTAACACATGTATTTCCTCTGTAAGACACATCACAGCCTTCTTGCACTTACCCTGGGGGCCATTTTAAACAGCTAAGTCACCAAAGAAAAGCACACACACACACACACACACACACACACACACACGGGCACTAAATAGACCACAAAGAGGATGCTTGTTCACAGTGTGAAAGCTGAAACAAGACAGTGAAGACAGAGGGATGTTTTGTTTGTTTGACCTCAGCTGGAAATGTGCACATTGGGAGACACAAACTCTTTGCTGCTTTGTGCATACCTATGAAGGACCACAACAGCACCACAAAAATTGGTTTGGGTGTTACAAATAAATTTCAGTGACTAGGCAAATTTACAAATATGGAATCTGCAAACAATGAGGATCAACCATATATTTAATCCATCACCAAGATACATCATCACAAAAAGACAGAAAAAAAATCCATCAGTTTTAGCTACAAAATAGAGAATGTCTCCCATCCTTCCATTTCCCTCTATTAAACTACCTGCACTCCAACCTAAGCCCGCTAGGTCACTTACCCGTATTAACTGGACTTGTTCTTAATCACTCTCCCTGCCACCCACGCTTTCCCCTTCCCTCCATCCTCTACTCTACACGCAGAGTGACCCTAACCTATAAATTCCACCAAGTGAGTCCTTGTGGAAAACCTGATGATGGCTTCCCACTGCCAAATTCCTCAAATTAGCTCTCACACCCCTTTGCTGTCTGCCTCTGCCAACCTCTCAGGCCTCGTGTCTCGTCACTGGCACCCACGCACTCTACACTCTGGTCATCCTAAACATTCTCTCTTGAGCTCCACATGCCCTCCCCACCTCTGGGCCTTCCACGGGTTATTCCCTGTGCCAAGAACACTCTTGCCACCTCTTTGACTGGCCTATTCCTCAAGTCCCAGGACAAAGACTACTCCCTCCTTGACCACCTCTCTCCCTCTCTCCCCCAGGTGGGGCCATGTGCACCTGCCGTGAGCTCTCCCTGTGCCCTGCACCTCTCCTCTCACAGTGATTGCCTCACTCAGGATGCTTGTTCTAATGTCTGCCCCACGAACCATGAAGTCTGTATGGGGAAGGACCTGGCCTGCCCTTATCAGCACTGTTTCACTCGTACTTTGTACAATGCCTAGCAGACAGCAGGTACTTAACAAAGGCACCTTTATCTTTGACCTAGACCACATGCTTTCCGAGGCAAGAGAATTTTTCTCCTACTTTGATTTTCCAGAAGTCCTAATAACACACGTGGTAGTGACAGAAATGCCTCTGGAGCCATAGCTTTACTGTTTCTCGGCTTTCCTCTTCTGCGGAGTGGGATGATAATAAGGCATTCGTCTCCCAGATTGCTGTGAGGATTATATGGGTTAGGATCTGTAAAGCGCTATGCCAGACACATACTGAGCACCGGGGAAGCGCATGCTCTATCACCATCTTGCTGGGAAGTCCTGTGACATGCTGGGCCAAAGCTGAGCAAATGGGTCAAGTATACCCTAAGGGTCTTTATCAGATAGGGTTTGTAAAAACCCTAGCAAATGCCTGGCACATGGCGGGTGCTCAAGAAATGGCAGTCACTATCTCAAGTCCCAGGGTGGTTAAATTAAATGCCTATCAGTCCACAAGCTCACGAGTACTGGGAATACAAGGTTTTTTCTCTATAACAACTTAATCTCTGTTTTCGAATTCTCTCCCACTGCACAAACCCTGGCATTGTGCTGATGGTCCCATTGGTTGCTTTTCTGGGATCCCGAGGGCTTCTCAGTGCGTTCTTAGGAAGCTCTGGGAAAGATACCTGGGGCAGAGGGTCTGGGCTAACCCGGACAATAAATGTCTCGGGGATAACCCATACTGAGAGGTGGTTTGAAAGCTGGGTGTCTCCATGCCATGGCTTTGGCTCAACGAGCACAGGCATAACAACTGGGGGGCAGAAAGGACATTTGTCCCTGGGCTTCGATCCGCAGGGGTGCCACAGGTGTGCCACGACAGGAACCGGTCATTTCAATGTCTACTGAATTTTTATCTACAGATCTGTTGTACTTTGAATATGTGAACAAGCTCTCAATCGGCTTTGTTTTTAGTGATTTATGGGCAATATCCAGAGTGGCAGGGCAGGGTACCGACACACCCGGCACGCTTTATCTCTCTACGTCACCTGGAGACAATCCCGGAAGACTGAGACTAGAGCTTCCTGCCAGCCCAGAGAGATGGGGTCTGAAGACACAAATTACACTGAGTCTCAAGAAAGTCATGAAAGACGAAGAGTATAAGGGCTAAGAATATACACGCAATATACATACAACAGAGTTATCATACAACTATTTCTTCAGTTATAGCAGCCTTTTAGTAAAAATAATCACTTTAGAAAAGGCTGAACTACGATTCATTTCATTTTCCAATGCACCAGTATTAGTCTTTAGTTTATATTGGCGGCACTGGCTTTGCAGGAGAGGAGTGTCTGGTTTAATAAGTGGGTTGGTGAGTCATGGAATACATTTTAAACCGCCCTGTCCCTGAGGCAAATCTTTTTTAAGTGGAAGAGGCATTTTGTTTCTTCATTTATCCATGAGGTGATGCTGTTATACTCTCTTTTCCGGGTGTCTAAACCCTCAAAACAGGCCAACAAGTAAGACGAGAAAAAAGACATGTTAAGATTAGGAACATTTGGGCATAGAGGAGCCCGTGTGTGACACGACTAAAGAGAATTAGTATGGGGGAGGGGGTCTGATAATAAACAACAAAGAGGAACAAAGACATGGAAATTAACATGCTTGGTGGTGAGAACACAGATTGGTCTTTGTTCAATTCCAGTGTCAATGACTAGGGGTGAGTCTTACCTCTGTGCCCTGAGTCTCCTGATCTGTATATGGGTACAGGGAATAAATAACCTAAGCAGCAAGTTGTTTAGTGGAGGGTATGAATTTTGGGGTGGAGTCTGCAGGTCAGTGCCCAGCAGATGACTCTATACCTTGCATGACTCTACCCCAGTACATCCCAGTGGGAAGTGAAGGATACTTAGGGTGGGTGGGGGGCCAGGGCTCACAGCCTTGCCGACTCTTTGGTGTTCAGCTTTGGCAGACAGTGTTCTCACGGGAAGGTCAGTCTTGGGGACCTTCTGGGTACAGGGCCTAGTAGAGAGACCAGCTCCTCCCTCCCCCAGTCCCAGGATCTCTGCCAAGGCAATGCCTCCGACCCACTCCCCATCCAGATGGATGCTCTTTCCCCACGCTCCTCAATCTAGAGCAGCCCATCTGCTCACCCCACTGCGCACCCGCCTCTGCCTCCCTCCCTCCCTCCCATTTCATCTTCACAGTCCCACGTCACTGGGATCTCCCTCTTTCCCTAAGGCCTTCTTTCACGCTAGGCGCTCTCTCAAAGGCACATGCATTCTTGGGACAGCCACGCTTGCAACCGGCACCGCACCGTGGGTGGGGATGCACGGAGCCTGCGGGGGTGGGGATGGGGGTGCAAATGACTTCCTTCAGACTCCCCTCCCGGGATGAGGCCCTGGCAGCTTCCCTCCTCTTTTGTGCCCCTAGTAAAAGCCGCTGTCTGCCAAAATAGTGCAGACAGAAGCAGGGCGTGTTCAGGTTTTCACATTTGCTAAACGTCTACAGAGTGTGTGCAATCCCACCCAAGAGACTTGACGGCTTCGCCCGTGGTACCTTTCCCCTCCTGCGTCCAAGTGCTGCTTTTCGAACTCCCAGTTTTTGTTAGGGGCATAATCCCATTCTACCTCTTCAGCAGCGATGTAAAAGGTTCTTATCATCCCGTACGGCTGCTCAGAAGGGTCCTTGTTGCCACAGCTGTTGACCTCATATATCTGATTCATGCCTCTCAGGAAGTGGTGCAAGGTGGAGCAAAACACCCTGAAAATACCTGAAACAGAAATCGCTTGGCGTTGTGTGCGGCGCTCCATGCTTTCGATTTCGGTTCGCTCACAAGCTACAGCATTTTATTCCCAAATAAATAAATGGTAAGGTGGATTCTTAAAATATCAATTTTATATGGTATTTTAAAGCCAGACTCCAAGGGGGAATAAAGTACGTTGAATATATTTACTTACCAGGGGAAAGATAATATCTGAAATTCATTGGTAATGGAAAATTAAAACTTGCAAAGTTGCTACCGAGAAATGATTTCTCTGGGTCTTCCCTATTGTATACACCTGTTAGAAGATAGTTGCCCCTGGAAAATCACTGATGGGTACGATTATCTTAGCCTGGTCCAGTTTAAAATGAACTAATAACCTGTATCATTAATATTCTAAACAAAGTTCAAATAGGGGCACATTTCTGAAATCATGTATTATGCCCTAAAATATTTCATGAACTATATACAGTGCAATATACAGGTAAGGTACTATTATTAAAGCCAGGTGTATTATTACTTCGTTAGGCCTTTGAGCAAAGGAGGTTCTCATTACCAATGGCAGGTCTACATTATGCCAGACGAAAAGAAAAAAAAAATCAGCCAGATTGCCCTACATGATGCCAACAAGCATGTCTGAGAATTATGTAACTTTATAAACTGAATTTTCTAGATTGGCATCAGGTAGATACATCTTAATTGAACTCACCATAAAATCATATGAAACAAAAATATTGGAAGATATTAACTGTCAGTGGGATTGCTGCATCAATAAACCTTCCCTTCCTTTGGTAGACACTGTTCTTAGAGGCGAGTGATCAGGGATTAGTTTCATTAATTACCCCTTGAGGATGAGCAAAACCCATTGGTTCAGTGGGTACTCAAGCCCCCCAGCACTGACGAGGACCTCATGAGGAAGGGTCTTTGGGAAGCCATACAGAAGACGCTCTGAAGGTAGACATGGGAAGAGCTCCCTCTGCACGTGTTGTTTGGCAGGCAGCCTGCTATTCATGTGTTCATTATGTTCTTCACTAGCCGAGGAATTATCTTCTCTAAGAACAAAGAGGAATTGAAGGCCTTGGTTGTGGCGATGGTTTCACAGATGTATATATACTTACCTCCCGCCCCATTAATCTGTTTTTTTTATGCATAAATATATGTTTCTTTTATTTTTTATCATTTTACTTATTTTTCATCCCCTCTTGTAACCATCAGTTTGCTCTCTGTAGTTAAGAATCTGTTTCTTGGTTTGTTCCTCTCTCTCTCTCTCTCTCTCTTTTCCTTTTCTTTATTTCCTTTGCTCATTTGTTTTCTTTTTTTATTATTATTATTATTATTTACATTTATTCATTTTTGAGAGATAGCGAGAGACAGAGCACAAGCGGGGGAGGGGCAGAGAGAGAGGGAGACACAGAATCCAAAGCAGGTTCCAGGCTCTGAGCTGTCAGCACAGAGCCTGACATGGGGCTCGAACTCACAATCCGTGAGATCACGACTGAGCCGGAGTCAGACGTTTAACCGAACCACCCAGGAACCCCTTCATTTGTTCTGTTTTTTAAGTTCCACATATGAGTGAAATCAGATGGTATTTGTCTTTCTCTGACTGACTTATTTCTCTTAGCCTTATATTGTCTAGTTCCATCCTTGTTGTTACAGATGATAAGATTTCATTCTTTTTATGGCTGACTAATATTCCATTGTACATATATACCACATCTTCTTTATATATTCATCTTTTCATAAACACCTGGGCTGCTTCCATAGTTTGGCTGTTGTAAATAATGCTGCAATAAACATCAGGGTGCATGTATCCCGTTGAATTGTGTGTTTTGGGGGGGGGGGTGGTAAACACCCAGTAGTGCAATTCCTGGATCATAGAGTAGTTCTAGCTTTAATTTTTTGAGGAACCTCCAGACTGTCTTCCACAGTGTCTACACCAGTTTGCATCCCACCATCAGTGCACAAGAGTTCCTTTTTCTCCATACATTCACCAACACTTATTGTTTGTTATGTTTTTGATTTTAGCCATTCTGACAGGTGTGAAGTGACATCTCATGGTGGTTTTTTTAATTTGCAAATTGTAAAGACTCCCCCCCAAAAACTACTAGAACTGATAAATGAATTCAGTGAAGTCACAGGATACAAAATCAATGTGAAGAAATCTGCTGCATTTCTACACACTGATATTGAAGCAGCAGAAAGGGAAATGGAGAAACAATCCCATTTACAATTGCACCCAAAACAGTAACTATCTAGAACTAAACTTAACTAACAAGGTGAAAGACATGTACTTGAAAACTATAAAACAGTGATGAAAGAAATTCAAGATGACGCAAAGAGATGAAAAGACATTCCATGCTCATGGGTTGGAAGAACAAATATTGTTAAAATGTCTGTACTACCCAAAGCAATCTACACATTTAATGTAATCTCCATCAAAATACCAATAGCATTTTTCACGAAACAAGAACGAACGATCCTAAAATTTGTATGAAACCGCAAAAGACCTCAAAAAGCCAAAGCAATCATGAAAAAGAAAAAACTGGAGGGATCTCAATTCCAGATTTCAAGTTGTATTACAAACCAGTAGTAATTAAAACAGTATGGTACTGGCATAAAAGTAGACACATAGATCATGGAATTGAATGAAAACCCCAGAAATGAACCCACAATTATATTAATTGTATCAATTATATCAATTATCCTCTACAATTAATCATGTCAATTAATCCTCAACAAAGGAGGAATTAATATACAATGGGAAAAAGTCTCTTCAACAAATGGTGTTGGGAAAACTGGTACAGCTACATGCAAAAGAATGAAACTGGGCCACTGTCTTCCACCATACACAAAAATAAATTCAAAATGGATTAAAGGCTTAAATGTGAGACCTGAACCCATCGGCCATAGCAACATTTTTCTAGATATGTCTCCTGAGGGAAGGGAAATAAAAGCAAAAATAAACTATTGGGACTACATTACAATAAAAAGTTTCTGCACAGTGAAAGACGCAATCAACAAAACTAAAAGGCAACCTATTGAATGAGAGAAATATTTGCAAATGACATATCCAATAAAGGGTTAGTATCCAGAAAATATAATGAACTGATACAACTCAATACTCAAAAAACAAATGATCCAATTAAAAAATGTCCATGAATAGACATTTCTCCAAAGAAGACATATAGATGGCCAACAGACACATGACAAGACGCCTAACGAATTCATTGATTTGTATGTATTAAATATCAACAACTTTTTATCTATCAGTCATATCTCAATAACGTGGTTTTTAGAAAAAAGAACAAAGACAAAAAAATGTGAGTCGAAGCCTAGGGTCTACTCATATTTTGGCCAAATGACCAAGCTGTTAAGCAGTCACAGATTTATACTCACCACAAAACATAAACTGGAAAACATTGTCATAAGCGGTTTGGAAGCTCGTAGGGCACATGTGTAATACCCAAAGCATTAGAATAATTAACCAAGTCTCTAAAATTATTGCAGCCAACTGCAGCTTTGAATGCCAGTTTCTATTTCTGTGGATTAAATCTGGCTGTTTCCCTCCTCTCCCATCTTCAGTGTCGAAGAGCATATTTCAAAAACAAAAACAAAAATCATTGTGCTCAAGGCATTCCTTGGTTTGGGTGATTCATAACTGATCAATTATACTAATGTAGAAAGGTCGAATACTCAAAGTCTATAATGCACGGGTTATGGAACTCCTAATTTCAGGCAGTTCTTGGGCAAAGGTTTTGAGGCATAAGCCCTAAGTGTTTAACCAATGACACTGAGAGGCATCTAAACTGTACTTCTAGTGCGAAGCAAAGTAGACACTAATTCATAAAGAAGACAGAGCCAACAAGTACTCATCTTGGGTAGTATACTGGTTTCGTTTTAAGACTAATGAAAAAGTTGGGTTGGAGAAACATTTTGAATGCCCATGGCACTGGCTATCTTATTTTTCAAACAAGCCATGTGTTGCTCTGAATCTTTTACAAAAATGCCCCAATTATCCAATTAGCTTGGAAATGTCTAAGAGAAGGGATGAGTACTGGCCCTTCAATGGGCCCTCGGTGGACTTCTGACCCAGTGCAGCTTACCCTCCAGGGAAACTAATGGCGCCCAACAGAATGAAAATGGAGAAGTCTCCAAGTAACTTATCAGTCTCTAAAGAAGGTCATGTCTATCACCTGGAAGCATCCACTGGGCTGTCTATACCTGGTAGATGCTTCAGAGCAGCAACTAAAATGTCTGTGCTTCAGGAGAACAAGAAATACCCTCTTTCTTGGGGCTGAATCATTTCTAGGAAGGAATCAAGGGCATTCTCCCAAGATTTGTGTGGCAAGGTCATTTAGGGGACTTCTTCTTTGTGTCATTTTAGATGCTTTATGTTGTTTTAGATGCTTCTCCTCTGTCCTCTGTACTGTGTGTTTGGAATAAAATAGTTAGGATTATCTGATTGTAACCAAGACTGTATGTCTTGCTACATCCTCTGAAGTGCCCAAATTCAACCAGTTTATTCCAGGGGAGGACGCTAAGGGGATATGCCTGAAGACAGTAATTTGGTCACCTGCGGTGGCCCTGCCGAGTTTACCTGCATGGTCTGGCTGCATGAACACCGTTGTGGAGGTATGGGGAAACAGGGCCAGGGTGTCACGATGAGTTCCTCGTAGGTGGATGGTGTTCCCTTGAAAATAAACTCCGTGCATATCAGTGTCAGTGCCCATTCCAATCATATGCCAGGAAACTCTATCCTTTTTGCACATGCTTAGGCCTGGCTGGTTGCCATACATATAGCCATTAATAGCTAAATGAAAGGAAAAAGATAGTCAGAGCCCAGTACGATTTTATAGATACAGAAAACACACCATTTTTGTACAAGATTATCAGTGTGCGGGGGCAGTCTGTTCAATTGCTCAAGTTCAAACTATTTACAGAAGATCCTTACTACCAGAGAGTAAACACACTAGAGAAAAGTCACGCAGTGACTCAATCCAAAATGGAGACTAAGAGGAACAATGAATAATGAAAATATACTAAAATTGTGAAAATGTTATGTATAACAATGTATACACAAGGGCACAAACCCTAAGAATCGATAAGGAACAAATCAGGTTGTTTTCTGGCATAAGTTTTTCTGACAAAATTGTTTGACAGTGTAATACAATATCCCTCATTTCACATTTTAGTTTTGCAGATTATAAAGAGCATCGTCCTTGTGAAAATATTTATGGACTTCGCCATTTTCCCCCAAACTCGTGATTTGAAAATCACTTTCTTTTGAGGTTCTTATTCTGTTATCTCCCTTACGTGTCTCTTCTTCGGTCATTAATTCACTTAATTTCATCAGATTTTCATTTACCAATGGATTTACATTTGATTCCAGAAGTTATCAGACATCTCATTACTGATTTCATGGAACTGGCGTCATTTGAAAGATTTGCAATTGATTGACATTGTATTTGCATGTCTGGTCAGTGAAGAGGGATTGTTTTGAGGCGGGGGGGAGGGAGAAGGATGCTAAGCCTATAAGAGGCTAGCCTTTGATTAAATAATTTTGCCTTTTGGTAAGTTTTATTTCCCTGCCTCAGTAAAATAACTGAAGGAAATTTGAATAATGGTTACTTAGATATGAAGACCTTCTGAATCTCCAGAAATGAAAAGTGTTTTTCTCTTTTATATCAATCTCGATCCATTGATAGTGGCTCCCTGGAGCAGTGTCTTGAAAAGAATTTAGAAACCACATCTGTGTGGGATGAACCCCACTCTGTGTGGGATGAATGCATTAGCTGAATAGCACTGTTTGAGGGGTGACCACACATGTCTTATGCGTGATGCCCCGTAGAGAGATAAAGATTCTATCCTCTCCCACTTCTTACTAATGCCCATAGTAGGAAAGAACAACTATCACACACCTAAGTGACCTTCTGTTATAATCCCATTGCCAGATAAAATTGCTTTTTATTTCTGTGTCTGCAGAACCAATGGTGCTTGGTAATTTTACTCAAATATCTGAGATTATTAGCAGAAAATCTAAGAAGGATGCTTTGAGAACATTGCATTTTCTGAAAAAAAATCTTTGATAATACCTTTGCAAATAAATTATGTAAATCCTGCCCATTGAATGTTAAAGTGATATTGTAAATTGGGGTACTAATGATTTAGTCCTTGACTGGCCCGTAGAGAATCTTCTCTTGCCTTGGACCTCTAGTTTAAATTCTCTCTTTCTGGAACATTCATTCATGCATTCAACAAACACCTTTGTTTGTTTGCTTGTTTAACAGTACTCTAAAAATTTATTGAAAGAATGATGTCATTGCTGGTTATAGTGTCAGATAAAGGTAGTCAAAGCCCATGGTAAGGTCTGGTAAAGAAGTTATACTGTTCTGCCTTCTCGTGTAGACTTGTCCTCTAACCCAGATGATATTTGTTGACTAACCCAAGAACTACTGTAGGTATGCCTCTTTTTCATCAGAAAAGACCCCCAAGGATAGCTCACAAGCTGTTGAGGATGCCCTCTAGGAAAGGAGGCCCACATCTTTTCATATAGACCACATAATAGGTGTAATGCAAGGCACTGGGTAACATGAGAGGCACTGTTTCTTTGGTAGTGTTGCCATCATTGTCTCTCATACTCCATGCAAGCAAGACTGGAGATAGAATTTAATTCATAATTAATGTAAAATTTAAATTAAAATACATTGTTTTCGGGGCGCCTGGGTGGCGCAGTCGGTTAAGCGTCCGACTTCAGCCAGGTCACGATCTCGCGGTCCGCGAGTTCGAGCCCCGCGTCGGGCTCTGGGCTGATGGCTCGGAGCCTGGAGCCTGTTTCCGATTCTGTGTCTCCCTCTCTCTCTGCCCCTCCCCCGTTCATGCTCTGTCTCTCTCTGTCCCAAAAATAAATAAATGTTGAAAAAAAAATTTAAAAAAAAAAAATAAATAAATAAAATACATTGTTTTCCTTGCATTTTGTTTTAAAGATGACGTACTCTCCATGTCGAAAATATGAAAGTGTATATTACATTGCCAAATCAGGATGAAGCTGGATGTGATGTGGTCTGTTGGGTTGTTTTATCTTTTCTCTTTATCCTTTATCCTAAGGGCCTCTCTTAGGATAAGTTTCTTTTGCGACTTAGCTTCTCCACTAAGGAATTGCTATGTTTCCTCATTCTACTTTCTTCTTCTTTTTTATTTTTTTATTTTTTGGCTGCTAGGAGGGTGGGAAACAAATTTCATGATTCAGTTATAACAAACATTTTGTAGAAAATGGTATTGAAAATGCGTTACTCTATGCTTTCCATTGGTCCAAGAGGAGACTGTTGGCATGGAGTATCCAGGACCATAGGAGTCCGTGAGCTGGTTGCTGTGGGTCACTTGGAACCTTGGACTTTCTTGACCTCCTTGTGGGGAAAGGAGATTAGGGTCTATTTTGTTATTCTCCTATAATGTTTTGAAAACAATAAATAGATGTTGTCCTTGGTCCTAAAACAAGCAATTTAGCACATGTTATCTTACAATGCTTGCTTTCAGCTCCTTTTTGACTGCACGCTCTCATAGTTATTTGGGATTGGGCTCTCGCTCACTATTCTGCCATCTAGGGTAGTGTGCCTAAGACTAACGAGACTCCTGTGTTAAGTCACGCCAATTATGAGGTGGTTTGCCACTGTTACAACTGATATAAGAAAGAGAAGGAGAATTAAGTAATTCCTTTTAAATAAGATCTGGGATGGGAATTCGCTAGTATTTTACACATTATCACGTTAGACAGTTCTTCATGCAACTTGATAAGAGACACTTTGTTGTTTAATGATTATCTCCAATTATCACTTGGATTATTAGCCTCAATGATGTTATTACGAACCTAAGGGAGGGCATTTTGTTAGTCATTTTCTACATTTATAAAGTACTGCAGTCTTTGCTGGTTCATATTTTGTGTTGCTTCATCTAAAGCTGATGAAGTATTTCAGAAGTATTAATTAAGTTGCACAACGTCCCTGGGAGGTAGGAGGTTTCACCAGACCTTGTGAGATGAAGTCGTGAAACAATTTACTCTTGACCAAGAACAATGTCCAAGAAACCAAAATCAAGGTAGTTAAACATTCCAAATATTTTCACTTCAAATCCTTACAGAAGAGAAAGACACTTTTCATACCATGCATTCGGTTGGACTTCACAAAATCTTTGTCTTCTTTGTCAACACTGAAGGGACGCCATGTAAACCTCTGAATGTTTTCATCAAGATACCTGCTCAGATTCTCATCAAAGACTGTAAATAGTAGATAAAATTCCTTGTCGATTCCTCTCTAAAGAGAAGAAGAACATAACTGTATAAAAAGTACAGCTTGGAGGAATTCTAATCTCTACTTCACTTTCAACGTGAACACAAATAAATTAGGACCAACGTGAGTTGGGTCATTTTGTAAATCAGGATTCTGAGCATGATTCTGATCAATTCATTTTACACCCTAACGTTTCAGCTTTCTGTTTATATCCTTATCCCTCCCCATGAGATCTGCTCAGAGGAAATAGGTCCTTGCTCAGAAGCTTCCCTACACTGTGGGACTCCTATTTTCAGTCTGGTCATCACTATCTTATTCTCCTTCCCAGGGCCTCCATGCCCTGGGCTGTCTCTCTCTCTCTGACTTCACCTCCTTGTACTCACCCCTCATTTACTCCAGCCACCCCGGCCTTTTGCTCTTCTGTGAACACACCAACTTCACTCCTGCCTCAGGGACTTTGCATGTGCTGTTCCCATTGCCTAGAAGGTTCTCCCGGGTCTTTCCTGGCTCACTCCCTTACTCCATTCAGTTCTCTGCACGAATGTCACCTCCTCAAGTACCCTTTCCTGACCACCCTGTCTAAAACAGTCACCTAGCATCCACCCTGCCTGCAAACTCACCTCACTTACCCCCAACTCACTCTTCTTTATAGTACTTAACTCCACCTGCAATTATATTTCATTTGTGAACTTACATTTTTTTAGTGTTGTCCCATTGCATTGTAGCTTTGTGAGAGTAGGGAAGTTTTGGGTTCCTCTCTGTGTCCCCGGCTTTTAAAAAAATGCCTAGAGAGAAGCCTGGATGGCTCAGCTGGTTAAGCATTCCACTCTTGGTCTTGGCTTGGGGCATGATCTCGTGGTTCATGAGTTCAAGCCCTGCGTTGGGCTCTGTGCTGACAGCATGCAGCCTGCTTGGGATTCTCTGTTTCCCTTTCTCTCTGCCGGCCCCCCCCCCGCCCAACCGCATCATCTGTCTCTCAAAATAAATCAACTTAATAAAATAAAATAAAATAAAATAAAATAAAATAAAATAAAAATAATGTCTGGAAAAGCAGGCACTCTACATGTTTTTGAGTGAAATAATGAATTCACATAACCCATCAGACTTTGCTAAATTGCGTTAATGTAAGTTGAAATGGAGGGCACCAGGGATTACTTCCCACTGTGTATATTCCTAATCTATCTGTCCGAGCATGTCACGCAACACACAACATCCTACATTGCCGAAATATGCTTTTTTTTAAAGCTGAACCAGAGAGGTGACTGTATTTTATGTCCCTCAACCATCTTCCTATGTCTAATGTACTCCCCTCCAACTCACCCTTTAACCTGCTGCCTGCTCTGGAGGAATCCCCAGAACTGCCACAGATCACATCTCTCTCCTTCTGAAACTGGACAATACAGTCTAAACTCACAGTGATCTCGTTGTTGCTTACCTGCTCTTAGCCCTTCCCTCTTGGCACTTTGACCAAAGTGAGGCCAAGCCCCTTGCAGCGATCTGAACTTGCTGTGTTCCGTAGGCCTTCGTGCATGCATCCCTTCAACTTGAAGGTATGCCACCCCAAAGCATCACCTCTGTGATGTTTTCCTAATGCATCATCAGAGATGTGGGTGCCCTTTGCTTTATTCTCACACCATATCTTATATGCACCTACTGCTTTTATCACATGGTGTTTTAGCAGGCAGTAGTTTAAGATCATGGGATATGAAAAGAAATGATGTAGGCTTGCAATGTTTAAAGGAAAATATGAAGAATTGGAGAGAAATAAGAGGTCAAAGATATTTTAAAAGATTATGGGCTATGGGTGCTAATGTTATTCTGCACATCCATTGTGAAAACTGGGGCAAGTGATTTATTCTCTCTAAGCTCTAATTCCTTCATTTGAAAAATGAGAATAAGAGTAGTCTCCACTTCCTGGGGTTGTGTGTGTGTGTGTGTGTGTGTGTGTGTGTGTGTGAAGGTTAAAATAGATACTATAGGTAAAGCACTCAAGACAACATCTGGCAGATACTAAGTGTTCAATGTTAATTGTGACTATTAGCTGCAATTGCAACTGTCCATAAGACAAGAAGGAATGACTGAAAGGCATTGAGTTGAAGAACCTCATCACCTGAGAGTCAGTTGGAAGGTAACTAGGTCTATGAGGGTGGGAAATTAACCCAGGAAAAGGTTAGAAAGTAGGTGATACCACATGGCGATAACCCACGTGAAGGTTCATTTTATGTGTCAACCTGACTGGGCCATAGTTGCCCAAATATTAGGTCAAGCATTATTCTGGGTGTTTCTATGAAGGTGTATTTGGATGAGATTAACATTTAAATGGTAGATGAGCAAACATTTAAATGGTAGACGAGCAAAGCACATCGCCCTCTCCAGTGTGGGTGCGCCACATCCAATCAGTTGAAAGACTCAATAGAACAAAAAAATCTGACCCTCCCACAAGTAAAAGAGAATTCTTCCTGTCTTTGAAGTGGAACATTGACTTTTTTCTGCCTTCAGACTCAAACTCAAACAGAGGCTCTTCCAAAGGCTTTGAGCCCTCTGGACTTTTGTGTCTCCTGGGTCTCTTGCTTGCCGACTCTCCCTGCAGGTCCTGGAAATTGTCAACCTCCATAATCATGTGAGCAAACTCCTTATAATAAGTCTGCTTCTGTCTGCATACACATCCTTATGGCTCTGTTTCGCTGGAGAACTTGGATTAATCCAACCTGCACTCGTGCATGGAATGTACCTGAGTGATGGCTAGCGTCTGCAGCACAAAGCTATTCTGTGAAAAGCACTTAACATCACTATGTTTTAGGTTCCCACAGCAGTAGGGAAGCTGGGATGTCTGAACCATGGTCCTTCACACAACTCTGAGTGTTTAAAACGTGGATGTGGGGAGTTTGGCAAATAAGCCTGGAATTTTTAGTGTCTATTTGCAGGCCACACATGGAGTGTTTGAGTGTGTGTGTAATGTGGCCCTTTTGTTAACTAAACTTCTTAATAATGACTTTGAAGATAAGAATGCTTACCCTGTATTTCATTCATCAACCATAATATTGGTCGAGTGTCAACAATGCACCAGGCATTGTTCTGGGAAAGGAAGATAAGACAGACAAGTGTCCTGCTCCATGGTACTCACACTCTTGTGAGGAGAAACGTTCTATAACACATCAAAAGTAAACAAAGAAAATGTCCTCTGGTGGTAAGTGATATTAAAATCGGGTCATGTAGTAGCATATGACTTTAGCTTGGTGATCAGGGAAGACTTTTCTAAGGAGGTGACAGGAAGAGCCAGCCACGCAAAGGTCAGAAGAAGGCATGTCAGGCAGAGGGAGCCTAGTAAGGAGGCCCTAAGCCAAGGATAAGCTTGGCCTGTTCAAGGAACAGGAAGGCTTATGTGGATGGAGTATAAGTAGGCATGAGGGTGTGTGTGAGATACATCAAAGGAGTTGGAGGCGGGGGGACATAGGTCTAGGCTAAGAAATGTAGATTTTTATGCCAAGTGTGATAGGAAGTCACTGGAGGGTGTTTAACATGGATATTACGTGACCTTGTTTGCATTTTAGAAAAGTCACACTTGTGGGGCGCCTGGGTGGCTCAGTCGGTTGGGCGACCGACTTTGGCTCCCGTCATGATCGCACGGTCTGTGAGTCTGTGAGTTTGAGCCCCGTGTCAGGCTCTGTGCTGACAGTTCAGAGCCTGGGGCCTGCTTTGAGTTCTGTGTCTCCCTCTCTCTCTGCACCTCCCCAACTCACACACTCTCTCTCTCTCTCTCTCAAAAATAAACATTAAAAAAAAATTTTTAAAGAAGAAAAGTCACACTTGCTTCCCTGTGATGAAACCGATCACAGGAGAAAGAGGGGCTTGAAGAGATGATGCATGATGTAGACCAGAGCCTGGTCGAGGAAAAACATGTTTTCCTTTTATTATAAAGGATAAAGACAGAAAAATTTTAAAGGGTACTCAGCTTTGATAATAGTACAGTATCAAGGTTAATTTCCTGACTCGGATAATTACATTGTGTTTAGGTCCGAAAGTGACCTTGCTTTTAGGAAACACATTGAAGAGACGTCATGTCTATAACCTACCTCAAATAGTTTAGGGGAACAAAACCCAGAAAAATAAAGAGAAGCCTAAGAAAGCAAATGAGATAAAATGTTTACATTTGGGCAATCTGAGCGAAGGATATATGGGAATTCTTTGTAGGTTTTTTTTCTTTGCAACTTTTACATAAATCTGAAACTGAATTACTCAAAATAAAAAAATATAAGGGCGGTATAAACGGCTGGATAGACAAACAGGGAGTTTAAGTGGCTGTTGCAGAAGGTCATATATGTTAGAAAGGGCCCTATAGCACCTGGTTAGATTCTGTGACAACCATTCACCTCTGGGAGAATTTACTGGAAAGAGTTGAAAACACCTTTTATGTTCTCTACCTACCTACCTAGGAGAGACGTAAGCTTTTACCTATAGAGGGCCTAGTTCAGTATGCATTTCCTAAGTATTTTTTGCGTTGAAAATAACTTTCTGTCTGGCCAAATGGATTCCTCGCTTGGCCAAATCCCAAGTAGGGTGTATTTCGGGTTACGGTTAATTTTTTCATGAACTTGGTGGAAATGGATTGGCCGCGAATGGTGTTTGGCTCAGGCAACAACCCCCCACGTACCATAAGGTGCTTCTAGCAAGCGTTCAAGCCACCATTAAATAGATGCAGTTGGGGGAAAATCAGGGCCTCCTTACACAAGTGTTTTGGCACTCAATTTCCTGGGCTCAGGTATTGAGCTAGAGGAAGCAGGGTGGTGTCTTGGAAAACAAAAACAAAAACAGAGTTGGAAGCTCAAAGTCCCGCGTTCTACTGCTGAGTTTCACTACTTACTAGGGGTGTCTCTTGGGATGTCACTCACTGTCTCTGAGCCTCAGTTTCTTCAGCTTTAAAAGAGGGATCCTTAGGGCACTGGGTGGCTTAGTCGGTTAAACTGCCAACTCTTGATTTCGGCTCGGGTCATGATCTCACGGTTGTGAGAGCAAGCCCCGTTTTGGGCTCCGTGCTGAACGCGGAGCCTGCTTGAGATTTGCTCTCTCCCTCTCTCTCTGCCCCTCCCCCACTTGTGCACGCATGCATGCTCTCTCTCTGTCTCTCCAAATAAATAAATAAACATCTTAGTTAAAAAACAGGGATAGTCATTCTGCTTTGCCCTATATGATTCTTGTTGTACAGTGCAACTGTATTCAGTCTTATTGCACGTGCGTTACTGAGGGCCAATTCCGAGGGCCAGGGACACAGCCTCTAATAGACATTTCTAGGGTTGGAACTTTGTGCAGGGAAGTACAAGTCTGAGGCGGACCGAGACACTTTGTGTCCTCTACCTAGAAATCCCGTTGAGTCCAGAAGTGGGTGCTTACAATGCCAAACATCATATAATATACCATTTAAATAAATAGTCTTGCTATTTCTGATTGGTGAAGTAAACCACAATGGTTACATGATTAGATTTGCCTCTTCTCATCAGTGTGTTTAATATCATGCGGACATAGCTTGAAGTGCTGTGCTGTGCCACACTAGTCAGTGCAACCAGGGGAGCCTCAAAGGTGGGACTTGTAAGAATTTATCTACATGCTTTCTTGTGCCTTCGACCCTAACGATTAACTTTCGGCTTACAGCGGTGAGTTACACTGGTTCTCAGCCTTGGTTGCACATTGGAGAGCCCCTGCAGATTCTGATTTAATTGGTCTGGAGTGCCTGAATAAAAGATGTTTAAAAGGTTCCCCACGTGGCCAAGTCTGAGAAGCCTCGTCCAAGAAGAAAGGGCCTCAATTCACATTCCATGTGGAGCTCCGAAGATTCTAGAATCAAAACAATGCACAGGGAAAGAGACCCACTGAATCCCATCCGCAACGAGCAGAAATCCTGGATTTCTGGGTGGGCATCTGTAAGTTTTAGATCTTAACTTTACATTAAGATTACATTAAATTTAAATTCAGATCTTAAATTTACAAAAAAAATAAAATAAATTACTCATTATGTAGAAATCAATATTAAGAGGGTGGAGGAAGCATTGCTTTTCGTACCTGACCTTTTATTACTATTTAATCCCTAGCCATATTCCTGGTGTCTCCCACATACAACCCTGAGAAGAACTTGGTGATCTTTGATGGCCTACCTGTGTCCCATCAGCATTGAGAACGCCCTTTTTACAGACTAGCAAGGGCCCCACAAGGCCAGAGCTGGTGTCCTGGATTGGCTTAACCGCTGAGAAGTAAAGGTAGGTCAGACAGGGGGGATCACTGGCTGTCGGGCTTACACTTTCAGGCACCGTCCATTTGTATGTGAAGGTTTCACCCGGCTTAACATGTGCCCCTGGTTTCAGAAATCCTGAGGAGGTAAATGAAAGTTACTCAAAGCCAGAGCCAACGACATTAAACTTGTTGGACTGGGTCTTCCAGCCCTGGGTCTCTCTCTGATGATGTATTTTGTAGAAGGACAGTTGTTCCCACGTGTGTATGCTACCAGGGAGACCACTGCCACAGTCTGATGTTTTATGAGAGAGAAGTTTGGATCAAAGGGTGATCTTCTTCAGAGATTACATTTAGTACCTTCATAGATGTTATTTCTTACTCAAATACTAGGTTTAGCAAATATTAAAAGAGTGACAGTTGCCTATTTCACAATTAAATGTAAATCTATAAAATATTATTGAGCGCCTTTGTATGTGGAATATATTAAAGTTGGCACTACGAGGATATCCCAGAAAGTTAAGCAAGAGACCTCACTTTAAAGAGTTGGAAATCTTGAGGTGCCTGGGTGGCTCAGTAGGTTAAGCGTCTGACTCTTGATTTCGGCTCAGGTCATTATCTCACAGCTTTGTGAGCTGGAGCTGCACCTAGGGCTCTGTGCTGACAGCAGGGAGCCTGCTTGGGATTCTGTCTCCCTCTCTCTCTCTGCCCCCCCCCCGCCTCTCTCTCTCAAAAATAAATAAACACTAAAAAAAGGAAATGCAAAAAAAAAATCTTTAAAAAAATAGAATTTGAAATCTAGAAGGTTGAACTAGAAAATAACCCCACATAATCATAAGATAGAGGAGGTAGGTGAATACTCAAGGTGACAAGGCTGATGAGTGACAGATCTGGGATTCAAACTCAGCACTGTCTGGTTCCCAAGACTTTGCACTCACCCTGCATACTATATTGCTAAATGAACACGTTGAGTCTCTCCAGCTAGACTGAGGTCAGAAACTCTCTGCATATTGTTCAGAGTTTTGCAAAAAGGTGCCCAATAAGTTTGCTAAGTTAAACAATAGAAAATATAGACATTTGGGCTATCACCGGTGTTCTTTCTGGGTGTGCACACATACACACACACACACACACACACACACACACACACACAGTGTTTGTGACCATTTGACCAAGGAAGTGCAGGTACAAGAGATGATGCTCCAGGTGGGGAGAGTGATGATGGGTCTGAGGAGGGGGAATTCTCCCTCCATTCCTTCCTTCTCTGTTCCCTCCCCATCACCTCACACCTGCTCTGGACTGGGCCTAGCCCCATCATTGGGCACAAAGAAGTATCCCAGAACTCATGATGTCTGTTGCCAGAATGGGGAAGGCTTCCAAAGATATCAGGAGTTTCCCAAGAGCAATATCATGGGTGGAAGATAGTTCCTGCAGCCCCTGGGCAGAAATTGCCTTTCTTATATGTAGAATCTCTATTACCTCCTCTATAATGAGGAGAGGCCATATATGATGGTAGGCATAAAAGACTGGTTTTAATAAATATTTGTCAACAGAGACAGAACAAAGACCATGTGTAAGATTTTGAAGACAACCAAACATTGGAAATCAGATTTTCTCCTCAGCCTTCACCCACAGAATCCCCCACAACCCGTGGCTAAAAATCTCTCCATCTCAGGGTAGTGGGAGTGACTGTGAACGTAGCCCACGTTGAGATTTATTACATTGCTGAAGGAGAAGGAAAAGCATCAACATCTCCTAAGTGCCTACTGCGGGGCAGACCCTGCCCTGAATTCTCTCCAGCTCGTCCTGAAGCCCTGTGAGGTGAGTGTCACTACCTGCCTCAGTAGGGGAGAAGAATAAAGTTCAGAAAGTTTAAATGATGGCACAAGCTCACAGGGCCGGTAAGGAAAGGGACCAGGACTTGAACCAAATCTACCCACTTCTAAGTCCTCTGTTTACTCATCTTCTTTCCTCCCAGAGGCCAGGCTGAGACTCACCATCTACGTTCGGGGCTGCATCAGAGGCCTTGTCATAGATGACGCCATGAGGCAAAATACTGTAGACTTTGTCGGCTTTGTTGGCAAAGGTCACTAACAGGGTATCACCCACCTCAGCCCTGATGACGGGGCCTGAAAAATATCAAGAGGAGGAGGGAGAAGAGGATGAAAAGAGGCAGAGAGAAGTGAATATAGGCAGGAGAGGAAGAGTCATTCCACGTAGACACATATGCCCCACTAAAGCATCTCCCCCCATTCAAAACATGACAGATGGTTTTATTCTACCAAGAATTCCAAGATGGGCTTCTGCCTCAGAGAGTCTCTTTCTTCGAGTAAAAGTTGCATCAACATACTCCATATACTGAGCCTTCCAATATTTTCCTCCAATTCTGTTGTCCCCTTGTGTGAAGTAGAGCTCGGAGTCACTGTGTAAAGAATAGGAACCTGGCTGAGAGCACATCTCTACATATGCACCAGATGCCTTCATTATGGAGCTCCCTTTGATTGTCCTTAGCTCGTCCACCCACCCAGATATCTCCCCAGGAAAGACGGAACCGTCTTCAACTAAGTTCCCAGGAATAATTAGCCAGCTTTGAAAGTCTCCGGGGGGCTGGATGGTGGTCAAGCTCATTCCTCTCTCAGCCACTGTACTTTCTTCCCCGGAGGTCCAGCAACCGAAGAAAGCACAGGTGAACTCCTTACTTACCGGCGTCGGAGTCCCAGAATGGTGTCCTACAAAGCAAAGAGCTAACTGGTTTCTTTGCAGAGTAAGTATCCCTCTATACCTCTTGCTGATGTCAGTATGAATAGTCTTGCATATAGTAAGCTCTTTCATACCTGGCATGATCAAGGAATGAAGTGTCTAGCTCATCAAATAGCTTTGTTGGTGGAGTTATCGTACGAACGACATACATGAAAAGCCAAATTCCAAATGTGAAATACAGTAACGTACATTCTGACTAGCACTGTCCTAGACACCTTATTTCTGCCAATGGTGCCTTCACTCTCGGAGTCACACAGGCTGACTTTGTCCTCTTTCTCTGCCTCATCGCCTTATCTTGTTCAGCCTTATTTTGTAGCCTTTTGCTGCTTCCTTCCTTTCTGTGCCCTTTTGGCATCTTTTCCTGTCCTTTCTTCCCACTGCTGCAACCCCAGTACCTGCCCTTGTCGCCTTGTGTTGGCAACATTACACGGAGCTCCGACTGTGCTCTTGGTACCCTCCCTCTTCCATTGGCTCACTCGGAGTTTCCCTTCAACATACACACTACTATAATATTAATCCCCAAGATGGTAATATTCACAGTCATTTACCTGCTCCAGCATCTTCACTCACATGCAAATGCCAATCAAATCAAGTTCAAAAGGATGATAGGCCCTATGCAGTTGAGATCCAGTTTACCCAGTTCTCTTCCTATGGCTCTATGCAAATATTCACTCCAGTCACTTTGATCTAACTAACCCCTGCATCTAAAATATCTCTCTTTCAGGGCGCCTGGGTGGCTCAGCCAGTTAAGCTTCTGACTTCGGCTCAGGTCATGATCTCACAGTTTGTGGGTTCGGGTCCCATGTCAGCCTCTGTGCTGACAGCTCAGAGCCTGCTTTGGATTCTGTGTCTCCCTCGCTCTCTCTGCCCCTCCCTTGCTCTCTCTCTCTCTCTCTCTCTATCAAAAATAAACATTAAAAATAAAATAAAATCTCTCTCTTTACTATTCACTTTCATGAATTCTGTTATTCTTTAGGACCCTGCTTAAGTTCCATTGACTCTGTGAAGGGTTCCCTGGCTATCTTAGTGCTCTCTGAATGCCCAGAGAACTCACTTGTCTGGACAACTCATCTTAATCTTATTTGTAACTTGCAAAGTTACTTCTCTTCTCCTGTGCATGCAGTTTCTTTCTGACCTGAGGGTGGGAACACTGTCTTAGGCACCTCTGTGCAACTCTCCCATAGCTTTTTATGTTGTGCTTTCATATATCACATTAAATATCAGTTAAATATAATTCAATATTTTATATTTTGTAAGGTGCTTCAGAATTCTGGAAGGCTTCTAAGACAGAATTCTTAGTGCTAATTCTCATTCTGTTTATGGAGAAATACTGGTCAAAAGAGAGTTTTGATATCGAACACGTTCATAAATGATTCACACAAATTCTTTAGGCTGGGGTCAGGTGCGTTGGTTTGGTGGAAGAATGAATGAATGAATGAATGAGTGAGTGAAATTTACAATGAAAGAAACAAAGGGTGTCTTATCAATCAGAAAGAAAATTTTAAAAACATTCCCTCGAACATAAAAGAGATCATAGGGTAATAAAAATCATTCCTGTATCATACCATATATTTTAAATGCTTTCACAGACACCATTACACAGAATTCTATAATAACAAGTCACAGGAGTCCACATCCACTTAATGAATTGTTAGATTCAATTTGAAAAATACTACATGCTCTGGGAGCGAAAATGATTACTAATGACTCAGGAGTCAGGGGAGACTTCACTTAGGAAGTGACATTAGAATTTGAAGAAAAAGTAACATTTTGCTGGATAGGTAGGACAAGTACATTCTGGGTAGAGAAGTCATAACCTATCAGGCTGTCCTTGAACCAAAAAGGATAACTTTCCTTGGCCAGTTCACCTCCAGTGAGAGAGGGTCCTGTCTTCTTCTCTCTTCAAAACTCTCTCTTCCATATGTGCAGAGGCCTTATTCTATTCTCTGTCAGCTTAGTACTTCTTATGGCACTTAGCATTGCAGTTTGCACACAGTAGGTGCTCAAGAAATGCTTCATGAATGAATGAATGAACCTAGTGCTTTGATTTAGCCAGCAAATCATGAAACAATAAATACTCTGCCAAGTCTCAGCAATATGTACATTACGAGGCTCAGGACTCCTTACATGGTGTCATGACGCCATCCATGCATATGTGCTCATAGGAGAAGGGCTGTGTATATAAATGAGGTCACAGGGAAAAGTCTAACAGGTGCCTCTCTTATGAGAGTCTTAGAAACGCCAGCAAAGAGAGCTTACCTGCCGGAGGCATTTAGGGGAAGACCACTGAATTTGTTATAGCCTTGAGGAGCATAATCCCAAAGAATTTTTTCAGCTGCTATAAAGTAGCGCCTCTGTTGACCCGTCATCCTGGGATGAGAAATACCACCTTTGCAGTTACCAACATTGTACTGCCCCAGCATGCCAGCTGCAGAACAGAGGAAAACCACAAGCCGGGGTATAAATGCTCACATAAGAAATCAGACAGGAAAAGACTGATAGTTTTGACTTCATAAACACTTAAAACTGTTGTACAGAAAATAGGACCTTAACAAAGTTAAAAGTAAAGGGTAAATGGTGGGCTGAGAGATATTTTAATGCATAGGATGACCGATCAATATGTAAATATATTTGACAAATGAGAAAGAAAAAAGTAAATATCCTAATGGAAAGTGGGCCAGGGACATCAACATATTATTCACAAAAATCTCTGTAAATACTATCTAACTATAAGCACATGAAAAAAAAGTTCAACCTGAATAGTAATCAAGTGTCACTCTTGCTCATTTATCAGATTGGTAAAGATTAGAAAAACTAATAATTCTCAGTGTTGGCAGATGAATGGGGGGAGGGGAATCTTCACACACTAAGGGTGAAGAATAAAAGAGAATTTGGCAATGCATGTCCGTCCATAGCTTTAAGAGAGAAATCACTTTTACCCAAGAATTCTAAGTCGAAGCGTTTTCCTAAAGATATGTCAGACAAAGGTGTAATATATCTATAAATTCCTGGTTTTTAGTATAGTTTATAAAAACGAAAAAGGGGGGATTCAAATGTTAAGCATTGGGGTATTGGTTAGGTAAATTGTAATCTCCCTTGAAAGGACACAGGGAGGATATACAATGATGAAGTAGGTCTATATTGACTGACATGGAAATATATTTCTGTTACATTAATAAGTAGGAAAAGTAAGATAAAAGACAGTGTTAATAGATTAATTTCATTTTATAAATAACATGCATTTATGTATAAAAGTCTAGAAAATAGGGAGAATATTCCTCAAAATGTGATACCGTTATCCTAAGACAGGATTACTGTTATTAAAAATTAAATGTATTTTCTGGAGCACCTGGGTGGCTCAGTCGGTTGAATGCTTGACTCTTGATTTCAGCTCAGGTCATGATCTCCTGGTTTGTGAGATGGAGGCTTGCCTCGGGCTCTGTGCAGACAGCACGGAGCCTCCTGCTTAGGATCTTCTCTCTCCTCTCTCTCTGCCCCTCCCCCACTGTTCTCTCTCTCCCTTTCTCTTTCTCTCTTTCTCCCTCTATCAAAATAAGTAAATAAACTTTTAAAAAATTAAATGTAGGGGCGCCTGGGTGGCTCAGTCGGTTGACCGTCCGACTTCAGCTCGGGTCATGATCTCAAAGTCTGTGAGTTCAAGCCCCGCGTTGGGCTCTGTGCTGACAGCTCGATGCCCGGAGCCTGTTTCAGATTCTGTGTCTCCCTCTCTCTGACCCTCCCCCGTTCATGCTCTGTCTCTCTCTGTCTCAAAAATAAATAAACGTTAAAAAAAATTTTTTTAATAAATAAAAAATAAAATAAAAAATTAAATGTATTTTCTAATTTTTTACAATAACTTTTTTTGAGGGTTTGGACAATTTAGAAAATATCATATTTCAGTAATGTACAAACACCAGCTTATGTCCACAACCACTGGCCAAGCTTAGTAATCTTATTAGTCTCAAATGGCTGCTAATACCTTGATTTTACAATTAGTTTCTCCCCAGATACAACATTTAAGAATAGGCATCTTGTGGTAAGAATTCTTAATATCTACCTTCTTAGGAAATTTCGAGTACAGTATTGACCATAGTCACCATGCTGTACATTAGCTCTCCAGAACTCATTCATCTTGCATAACTGAAACTTTGTACTCTTTGAGATCTTAAGTATTCCTAACACACACACACACACACACACACACACACACAGCTAACTATGCGTGGTCATGGATATATTAACTAGCTTGAGTATGGTGATCAGTTCACAATGTATGCATATATCAAAACATCAAGTTGCACATCTTAAATATATACCATTCCTATGTGTCAACTATACCTCAATGAAACTGAGAGGATATAAGAATAGCAATCTTGTCTTCATAATCTGTGTCTTCCCAGAACAGTATCTGGCACATACTAACTGATTAATTCTGTATTTGTTGAATTGAATTGAATTGGAATAATCCAGCTGACTAATGCTAAGATTAGCTGCTTGAGGCTGACAGCAGCAAGATAAGGTGGACGGGAACAAGAATATGTCCTCAAAGCCTGCCCTGGGAGTCTCATCCCTGTACCTGCTGGTGACTGTGTATAGTTCGTCAATAATTACACATTACTTCTTCTGTGTCTCTTCCATTGACACTTTTCTTTTCTATTCTGTTTTCACTATCTTAGGCCAGACCTTTTCTATGTCATAACTCTATTGTTACCATGCTTGTTAACTAACATCCAGGGGCGAGAATCTCTCCACCAAATCCTTTCTGTGCACAGGTACCATATTTATCTTCCTAAATTGCTGCACTGATTATGTCACTGATGTGCCAAGGGATCTGGAAGCACTCACTGTGGCCTTCCAGACACAGCCCTGCTTCCTTCAGTTTCCCATTCAAAGCTCCTCCCACTGGGCTCTGCCTCCGTGGGCTTCTCTCCTATCACTCCTCTGGCATAAGCCTGTGGTCCAGGTGAATAGAGACCGATTCTATGTGGTCCCAAGGGACCAAGACTAAGTCATTATCCAGGCATTAAAGTCAAAAAAATATTCTATCATGTACCTATGCTAGGATTTAGCAAGTATCATTGGATCCTGTCTCAGTATAAGGAAGAACATTCTAACAGAGTGGCCCAGAGATGAAATGGGCTGCTACGATTACTTAAAAGAGAAGTCCCAAAAGAAATTCAAGAATTTGAATTCAAGAATTGGATGGTGGATGGGTCCAGATTATCTATACACTTCTTTCCGATGGTAAGATGTTATCATTTGATGTAGAGTTGCTCATATAGAACATGTATTTTCCTGGTTCGTGTTGCTTCCTCTACTTGGAAAGCCTTCCTCCCCTTCTTCATCTGTTCAATTCCTGCCCATATTTCAAGACTCAGACTAGAAGCCAACTCCTCAGGAAGTCTCTCTGATTGTTCCAGAGAATTGACTGTTGTGCACAAAGAACCTTTATTTTTCTCCCTCAAAAATTTTTTCATTTTGTAAATGTCTAAGTCTAGCTACTAGACTGTAGGCTCCTTGAAAGTCTTACCATTTCTTGCATTCACCTCCCATCTGTCTCCCAGAGAGGTGATCACTAAATACCTGGTGACAGGATGGCAAATAAATGAGCACGTGCATTCCTATGTATTCAATATTGAATTAGATGTAATACAAGAATCTATCTAGCAGCAGGCACTGAGTGAACACCATTGACTGCGTGGTGCAGTTGTACAACTCTCAGCATCTACACGCTGGTCCTTGTCCTTTTTACCTTGCAGGTGATCACTAACTTGGCAGGTTATCATCCACTTCCCAGGATTCTCGACTATCATTTCCGTTGTCAGGAAAGTGGCTGGGAACAGGTTGACGACATCAGTCCGATGCCCTCTGCTGACGAAGGTGTTACCATAAAAATAGATGGAATGGATGTCGATCTCATTCCCCATCCCGAATAGGTGCCAGGACACCGATTCACCAACACACATATCAGGCTCCGGGAAGTTTCCAAAGAGGTATCCATTGAGGGCTGAAACACAGAAGCACACTGGTGGGAGAGACTCCCCTGTAGAGGCGAGCAGGGCCAGAAACAATGGTAACACATGCGCCAGCACAGCTGAAGAGTTAGCACTGGTCATCGGTTGCAAGGTTTTTGTGCAGAAAAGCGCGGCTCCTTTCACATAGTCCCAGAAAGGAATGAAAGGTATTAGGTTTTTCAAGAGAAAAGCACTCAGCAAAAGTGGAGATGAGCACACGTGGAAACAGCCTTGGAGCTGCTATGTGAACACAGCACCCAGGTCAGGAGTAAACGGAACGCTGCTCAGACTTCCAGGATGGCTCCGCCATCTCTTGCCGAGATCCTTCCTTTTCATACCTGACTTCCCTACAGGGCTCTGTTTCCTGAAACTCTGTCTTACTCATTTCACAGCTGTCAGGACCTGGCAGAAAAGCTGGCACCTAGTAGCTACTTAACTTGAGTAACCAAAGCTTGCAACAAGAAGGAAAAGAAAAGGAGCTGACTAGAAGGGACCTATAAGACATGTTACTTTAAAGTTTTGTTACTTTAAAATGAGGGAGAAAAGCCAGTGTTTTTACTAGGTCTTGCTGGGGCAGAATCTTACTGGTTGAGCTGACACTGGAAGTCCAAGATCCACTCTTTCAAATCATCTGAATGGCAGCAAGGACTTGACCAAGAGCGGAAGAAAACTTGATTCAGGGTTTTAAGGAGTCATAACATCACTTCTTCTTCTTCTTCTTCTTTTTTTTTTGAGGAATTTTTTATTTTTTAAGGGTTTATTCATTTATTCTGAGAGAAAGAGAGTGAGGGAGAGAGAGAGAGAGCAAGCAGGGGAGGGGCAGAGAGAGAGAACCCCATGAACTGTGAGATCATGACCTGAGTCACAATCAAGAGTCAGACGCTCAACCGACTGAGCCACCCAGGCGTCCCTCACAACATCACTTCCTAAATTCAAACTGAGTTAAGAAGCAGCTGTTACTAAGATAATGATGATTAAGGCAGCACAATTGATTCTGAATAATTTTTGTAAATTTAAATAAATGTTTCAATAAATCTTATATTGGTTAAGCATTTTGTTGTTGTTTTTAAAATTTTTCTGTTTTCTATCATTGGGTCTCCTTTACCAGCTCGAAGAAGGATTGTTTGTTTACAAACACCTACTTCTGCACACAGGACGGATTTTATTTTAAATATAGTCTGTATTTGCTTATGTGGTTCATTCTCTTTTGTTGGACATTTTCATCTGAAAGAGTAAGAATTATGTGGACAGCTGAGTCGTAAACCATCACGGTTAGTAGTTTTCAGCAAGATTTGAGATCATCGCTACCATTTTGTAAGGAATAGGGGTACAAGTCGACTGGACACAGCAATGATTTGACAGTTGTTTTTTTTTTTTTCAACGTTTATTTATTTTTGGGACAGAGAGAGACAGAGCATGAACGGGAGAGGGGCAGAGAGAGAGGGAGACACAGAATCGGAAACAGGCTCCAGGCTCTGAGCCATCAGCCCAGAGCCCGACACGGGGCTCGAACTCCCGGACCGCGAGATCGTGACCTGGCTGAAGTCGGACGCTTAACCGACTGCGCCACCCAGGCGCCCCTAATGATTTGAATTTAAGTCTTTGTTTATTCCACCCTTCGTTTCTTTCGCTGCCTCCCTCCCTTCTCTCCATTACTTCTTCCTTCCTAAAATATTTGCCCAACATCCCCATCACGCAAGGTGGCTGAAATACCACTAGGAAGAAAAGAGAGGGTGCCTGATGCAGTGGGAACAGTCAGAATAGGGACACTCACACTTCTGCACACTTTGGAATCAAACACAACCAAACTAAAATTGATTTGCTATGGGACTTCTCTCTCAGGTTCTGTCAGGCAGCTCTGGCACTAATCACCACTTTGACCTCAGGCAAGTCATTAATGGTCCCTTGACCTCAGTTTCTTCATCTGTAAAATGGGGGAGGTCAGATGGTCTTCAGTTCCTTCCCTCTCTCCTATGATTTTATGACTACATTGATGCTGCCTTGGTTAGGATGACTCTGGGAGACAGACAAGCAAATATGGAGGAAATTTATCAATGAATGACATGGAGACTTTGTTTACATTGAAGATGTTCTTTCTGTTCACTAGAACTCTCTGGGAAAACAGTAGAATGAGGCTACTTAATAATCCTCACGTCCTAAAATTCTGTATTAAGCCACTGCTCTGCAAAACAGAAATGGGTACGTGTTCTTTCTCAGTGGACAGGGTAACTATAGAAATTCATTATTTTCAACAAATACAGGGTCTGGCACATCATGAATGCTCCATAGAGGTTGACTGAAAGGATGTCTGGGAAACATAACAGATTCAGCAGTGTGTATTTAAACAGAGCATATAGCATAGTTCTTGAACTTGACAGCCACTCAGAAAATGTTTACTGGATAAATGCAAAAGGTTTCAAACCACAGGATTGTTATATGATGATGATTCATTCTCCTTTCTCCCATCAGTATAAACCCATCCATCCTCTCTAGGCTCACCTCCTGATTCTTTCCTAATTAGAACATTAATCCTTCCATTTTCTATATCATAGCTTTGTCATACCCAATTTAGCTTATAACTATCGCTTTCTCCCTTCTCAGATTGTTTTAGGATCTGACATGTATTGTGTTTCATATCACTTTCTAATCACTCTTATCCCTGAGCTATAAATCCTAGAAAACCAGGTTAGACACTTCTGTGTTTTTGCATCCCTCATAGTATCAGATACACAAAAGGCATTTGGTACATATGTGACAACACGGGAAATACTCACCATGCATTTTGTTACTTCTTCGGAAAACAGCATCTTTTTTGTCAACTGAATCGGGGTCAGTGCAGAAATGTCTGATATTTTCATCAAGGTACCAGCTTTGGTTCTCATCCACCAGAGTAAACATTATAATGAACTCTCGGTCCACATCTGTCCTTGTTCCTGAATATTTATTCAGGATACCTATCGGGGACGTTTAAAAGAGTAGAGAAAAAAGTTCAAAGTGGATTAGATCAAGTTGAGTTTTGTTTCTTGCCAATGGTACCAGGTAAGTGTAAAGGTTCATCAAGATTTACATGTACAGGAGTAACCACAACATGAAAGCAGGCAAAGGATTTTAATAGAAATGACAGAGCTGAAGAGAAAAGTCATAAAACAGAAGTCTTCACAACCAGAGACTTGAAAATCTTGCTCCTAAAGGGAGTCAGCTTTACTGACAGCAATAGGGAACAAAATCACAAAATGATCAAGCAGTTGAAATAACAAAACAAAAGCCCCCATGGTCATTGGGCTACATTTTTTCACCTGCCTATGTGTGGTGTCAGGGTGGCCTGAATGGCTCTCAATAGGGAATGTCCCTGTTGTTTGAAAAAGAAAAGCATGCAAGTTTCAGAATGCTATGATGCTTGAAGTCTGCATTATTGCCCCTGCTGTGGCATCGGATTGACCTTCTATGTTAGAAGAATTTCCCGAATCCTACAGAAAGCTTGGAAGAAAAGGCACATTCCATACGCAGCAAGGCAGGTGGGCAAAACAAGACCTGAAATTTAGATACACTTTTCAACACCTCTGGGAATAGGCTTCTGTGTGTGTGTGTGTGTGTGTGTGTGTGTGTGTGTGTGTGTGTTGGAGGGGGCTCTCTTTACCTTCCTTGCACACTAGCAGTGGGCCAATTAACCCAGAGCAGATGTCCTTAGGAGCGTCGATGTGCGAATGGTACACCCAGGTCAGGCAGTTGGCATCCGCTGGAGCAGGGGCATATTCTTCTCTCACTGGCCAGACATAGGTGTAGTTTTTGCCAGGAGGAACCATATCATCATCCTTATTCCTTCCAGATGTTCCATCTGGGTATAGAGCTCCTTCCAAGAAAAGATAAAACGTACTTAAAATACAGAGATCACATGCTATAGTGGACGGGGCCAGAGCTTTGGAATCAAACACATATGAATTAAAATGTATTTCCTGTGGGATTGAGGCAAGTTACTTAAATTCTCAGTGCCTTGGTTTCCTATCAGGAAAGCTAGAATGGGGATATCGACCCCATAGGAATGTGAAAACTAGATGACACAATGTACACAAAGCAACAAAACAAAACCAGATGCTCAATAAATGTTCATAAGGACCCCTTCTGATGGTCCTCTTGTACCAATCAGGAAGATCTGAATCCACTCCATTTAACATCACCGCAAGAAGGAAAGGAGAAAGGGCAGAAGAAATAATGAAATTCTTGGGCACTTATTACTGATTCAGCACTTGTTTGGGGTCTCATAAAAGATAGGAAGGAAGAGTAAGACATTCATCTTTCCTCCAGAGAGCCTACGGTTCTGTTTAGCAGACCAGAATAGGAATCGTTATCATATAGGACAACTGGAGAGTAAAATAGAGTGATGTGTTGAATGCAATTTTGGGCTCAGCTAGGTGGGGGTGGGGGTCTACCACAGAGCGGGTAGGGGCAAATGGGCATGGCATTCCCTTCCTCTGTTATATAAACTAAGATGGCACAAGATTTTTCAATGAAGGCAAGTCCACTGCTAAAACTAGTTTGATAACCACCTGGATAGCAGGTAGGGGCCTGGAAGGACGGGGAAGAACTGGACGGCACTGAGAAGAAGGCTGGAAGGTGAAGGGCCCAGACGGACATGGGTGTGGACACACTCCAAGTTCATTCTTCATTCTTTCATTTGTTCACCAATTCATTCAACAAACTTGCAATCCTGAACTCGCTGGACTAGGTCAGTTTTCTAAAATGCATTCACATAAAGAGAAGGGCGGAATAGCCAGTGATTAAGTTCACAGCCATTGAAGCTAGACTGCCTGAAAACAAATCTTATCTCTCTCACTTCTTAGCTGTGATTTAGGCAATTTCCTTCTCTTCTATGAATCTTAGCTTCTTATTTGTAAGAGGATGATAATTCTCCTTATGGCATAGAGTTGTTGAGGCCTACATGACATATGATCTACAAAACATTTATCACAGCCCCTCATATATAGTAAGCGTTCAGTAAATATCAGCTATTATTTATTCATAGCACTTGCCCATGTTTTTAATTATACATGGATAATATTGTGTCTGTAATGTTTGATAGATACTTGTCTCTCATGTTAGACTGTAATTTCCATGCAAACCAAGTTTATTTATGCTCATAATTTTATATGCAAGATGTACCTCAGTGCTTGGTATAGTGGGTGCTCAGTGTCAAACGTCTGTTGAATGAAATAATGAATGAGTGGCATGAGTATACACCATACACCAAAGCCCTGTGAACAAAATGCATGGCTTGGAAGCTTCTGAATTTACTGAGGGTCAGTAGCTGGGGGAGGGTGGGAGGGTTGTGGACTTGTCTAGAAACTTCAACTGAGAGCACCCATTTTGCTTTGATTATATGATACAAATCAATATCAGTAGAAATTTTTCCAGAGATTCGTATATTCACAATTTATTTAACGTGCTTTCTTTTTGCTTATTATCACTGGGAGGTGTTGATGGCTATTATTGAAAGGAGGGGCTAGAGTCCCCAAGCAAATCCTTGGTGTCGGCACTCAAGATGAGGAAGATCATTTGGGATGCAAAATAAACCATGAATATAAAGTAAAAAGTGATTTGGGAGGGGGTAGCTTATTAAGTTGTTCTGAAGGTTATCCCCAGGAAGGGATTTTGATTTAGCAAAGGTTTTGAGCAGTGGTAACATTAACAATATAAGAGTATTTTTAAAACATTCATTTGGTTTTATGCATTTGAGACTGTGTGAGTTTTTAGAAATTATTATATACAAGTTTTCACCCATCAGATTTGAGAATATTGAGGACTGGTGAAGTTGTAGGAGTTAACAGACCAGCTCATAAACAAATGGTGGAAGTGTAAATGTGCAATTTTTTGGAGGACAACTTGCCAGTTCCCATAGAAAGAAAGAAAGAAGGAGAGAAAGAGAGACAGAGAGCAAGAGAAAGAAAGAAAGAAAGAAAGAAAGAAAGAAAGAAAGAAAGAGGAAGGAAGGAAGGAAGGAAGGAAGGAAGGAAGGAAGGAAGGAAAGCAGAAAGGAAGGAAAGAAGGAATATGAGTATAACCAGCAATTTACTTTTAGGAATTTACCCCTGAAATATCCTTGAAAATGTTTTTGAAAATACACTGGAATAGGGGTGCCTGGGTGGCTCAATTCGTTAAGCATCTGACTTCGGCTCAGGTCATGATCTCTTGGTTTGTGAGCTCAAGCCCTACGTTGGGCTCTGTGCTGACAGCTCAGAGCCTGGAGCCTGCTTTGGATTCTGTGTCTCCCTCTCTGTCTGCCCCTCCCTTGCTCACGCTCTGTCTCTCTCTTAAAAATAAATGAACATTAAAAAACAAATAAAACTCACTGGAATATATTGTACACTGGAACTGGAATATTCATTGGGGAATGTGCAGGTATCAACCCCAAACGGAAAGCAACCTAAGTAATCGTCAATACCAAACTGGTCCATTCACACAATGGAATATTGCACAAGTGCTAAAAGGAGGTCTTTCTATGTGTGATGATATGAGAAACTCTCCAAGATGAAGTGAAAAATGAAAAACAGGAAATACATAGCAGCCTGATAGCATAATCTCTTTTGTACAAATAAACACAAAACCACACACATACACACATAACCACACACACACACACACAAATATATATATATAGAAAATTTTCTAAGATAAATTTATAAGACATTTTAATTTTTTTAATTAAAAGAAATTTTTTTACATTTATTTATTTTTGAGAGACAGAGAGAGACAGAGCACAAGCTGGGGTGGTGGGGGGGGGGTGGGCAGAGAGAGAATGAGACATGGAATCTAAAGCAGGCTCCAGGCTCTGAGCTGTCAGCACAGAGCCCAATGCCGGCCTCAAACTCACAAACCGTGAGATCATGACCTGAGCCCAAGTCAGACATTTAACCAACTGAGCCACCCAGGTGCCCCATAAGACATTTTTTAAAGCGATCATTTTTCAGGTAAGAGACAAGTAGGAGGAATTTTTACTTTTCATACTTCTCTGCACTCTTAAAATTTTCTAACCATGTTCACATACTACTTTTTGTTTAATTTTTTATTTTGAACTCATTTTAGTGGATATGTAGGAAATCAGAATGTAAGATATTTTCCCCTTCTTTATTCTTCTCTGAATTAAAAAGATAAAAATAAAATTTGTTTGCAAATGGTCCTGATATTTAACTATATTCATATGGAGATCAAGAAAGCACTAGTTAATTCTATTATTAAGTGAGATAATGCATGTAAGAACTCTAGCATAGGCATTGGCATATTAGTAATTGCTTAATCAATGTTAGTCCCACCTACCTACTTCTTCTGAGTTCATTCTCTACCTCTCCCCAGATGAATATCTTGGAAGCAACAAGTGTGTATTTACTCATTTTTACAGCCCCAGTATCCAGCACTGGGTCTAGTTCACAGTAAACACTAAGTTGAACTGAGCAGGGACTTCAAGACTACCAGGCTTGCAGGGCGCCTGGGTGGCTCAATCAGTTAAATGTCTGACTTTTGATTTTGGCTCAGGTTATGATTTCACAGTTCATGAGTTGGAGCTCCACATCAAGTTCCATGATGACAACAAAAAAGTCTGCTTGGGATCCTCTCTTTACCTCTCTCTCTCTCTGCTCTTCTGTCTTTCTCTCTGTCTCAAAAAAAATAATAAATAAACTTAAAGAAAAAAAAAAAAAAAGACTAGGAGGCGTGCAACTATAGCCAAGAGAAAAATTCATTAGAAGAGAGTGAGATCCTCTCCCCCAAAAGTAATCATAAAGTTGAAAGAAATGGAGAAAAATGACCATTTCAGTGCTCTGGAAATCAAATCAAGGCACCCAGCAATGTTTTCACTTGAAAAATTGTTGCACATGTTTATACACATACTCCTGGCTGACTCTAATGCTATGTGCTCGTAAAGAGGAGAAGCAAAGAGCCCAGCAAAAACTAAAATCCAAGGCAGACAAAAACCATCACAACTTTGAATGGGTTTTCTATCCACCCACAATTTCAACGGCAGAGAACTAAAGATTTACTGATGCTTAACCACAACCTGTGTCCAATAACTTTCTGACTTCAAAGCTAAGCAGATGTAGAGGTGACCCTTAGCAACCAGCCCTAAAAATAAATACAAGAAAAAAGAAAGAGCAGAAACCTTGGTGGCCTCACGCTATAGGGAAGACAGATACCACAGATTTAGTCCAGATAAGTTACTCAATAATAAAGCAAACAAACAGGAAAAACAACCTTGGATGAGGGAGGGATCCCAATCCAGAGTTGCTTCAATATATTCTCAAAAAATTCCAGTTTTCAATAGCAACAACAAAATAAAAGAAACAAGAAAGTGTGACCCATTCTCAGGGGAAAAAAGCAGCCAATAGAAACTATCTCTAAGTGACTCTAGATGTTAAATTTAGCAGATAAGGACTTTAAGGAAGCTATTATAAAAATGTTCAAGCAATTAAAAGAAACTATGTTTAAATAATTAAATAAAAGTAGGACAAAATGATTCAACAAATGGAAAACATCCTCAAGGAGATAGAAAATTGAAAAGTACAATAAATGATATAAAACATTTACTAGAGGGGCTCAACAACAGATTCAAGATGGCAAAAGAATCAATGAACTGGAAGACAGATCAACAGAATTATCCTGTCTGAAAAAGAGGAGGAGGGAAAGATTGAAGAAAATAAACAGAACCTCAGAGGCCTGTGGATCAACACCAAGTGTATTAACATATGCATAGTAGTAGTCCACCAAAGGAGAAAAGACAGAAAAGAGGACAGGAAAAAAACAAAACAGAACAAAAATAAAACAAAACAACAAAAAACAAAAAACAAACAAACAAACAAAAACCTGTTCTTAAGAAATAACGGCCTTAAGTTTTTCAAATTTGATGAAAAATATTCATCTACACATCAAAGAAGCATAATGAACCACAAGTAGAATAAATACAAAGAATCCATACACAGACACATTGTTGTCAAATTGTTAGGGAAAAAAGGCAAAGATGAAACGTTAAAAACAAGAGAAAAATGACTCATCACATACAGGGGAGCATCAACATGATTAACAGTTGACTTCCCACCTGAATATTGGGAGATGAGAAGACAGTGGGAAGACAAACTCAAAGTGTTGGGGTGAGGGGGTGGGAAATGCCCGCTGAGAATACCCTATCCAGCAAACTATCCCTTTAAAAAAAGGAAGGGAAAGTAAAGATGTTCTAGATAAACAAAGACTGAGTTTGTTGCTAGAAGACCTGTCTATCATTTGCTAGAATCTTCAGGACAATACTTAATAATGGTGGTGAGAGCAGACATTCTCACCTTGTTCACAATCTTATGAAGAAGGCATTCAGTATCCCTTCCATTAACCATGATCTTACCAGTGGGTTTTTCTTAGATAACCTTTAACAGGATGAGGAAGTTCCTATCTGTTTCTAGTCGGAAGTTTTTAATTGTAAGTACTAGATTTTGTTAAATGCCTTTCTGCACCTTTTGAGATGATCATATGGTTTTTGTCCTTTATTCTATTAATATGTTGTATTACACTCATTTATTTTTTAGTATTAAACCAACCTTGCAATCACAGGATAAATTCCATTTGGCCATGGTGTATAATTCTCTTTATATGTTGTTGATGTCAGTTTGCTAAAATTTTTTAAAGAATTTTTGTGTCTACATTCATGAGGAATATTGGTCTGTAGTTTTCTTGTGATGTATGTATCTGGCTTTAGCATCAAGATAATGTTTGCCTCATAGGATGAATTTGGAAGTATTCTTCTGTTTCCTGAAAGATTTTGTAAAGGATTCTCATTATCACTACTATTACAGTATTTGATGGAATTTAGAAATGAAACCATCTGAGCCTGGGTTTTTCTTTGAGGGAAGATTTTTAATTGCTAATTCCATTTCTTTACATTTTGTAGGTCTGCTCAAATTTTTAATTTATTCTTAAGTCAGTTTGGGTAAATTTTGTCTTTCTAGGAAGTTGTCAGTTTTATCTAAGTTGTCTAATATTTTGCCATTAGATTGTTTATAATCCTCCTTTACAATCCTTTTAATTTTTGTAAGGTTACAGTGATGTCCTATCTTTCACTCCTGATTTTGGTAATTTGTGCTCTCTTCATCAGGCTAGATAAAGTTTTCTCAATTTTATTAATCTTTTTCAAGGAACCAACTTCTGGCTTAATGTATTTTATATTATTTTTCTGTTTTTTTTTCTTCCATGAATTTCTGCTCCAATCCTTATTATTCCCTTCTTTCTGCTGGCTTTAGGTTTTGTTTCCTCTTCCTTTTCTAGCTTCTTAAGGTGGAAGCTTATGTTATTGGTTTGAGACTTTTCTTTTCTCTTGACATAAGTGATTAAATCCCTAAATTTCCTTTTCAATACTTCTTTAGCTGTATACCATAAATTTTGGTAGGGTTTATCTCCATTTTTATTCATTTCAAAATATTTTACAATCCATCTTGTGATTTATTCTTTGACCTATGGATTATTTAGAAGTATACTGTTTATTTCCAAATATTTGTAAGAATTTGCAAAATTTCTTTTATTGATTGTATCAAATTTAATTCCATCGGAGAATATACTTTGCCTTCTATCATTTCTTTAAAACTTATTTAGGGGCGCCTGGGTGGCGCAGTCGGTTAAGCGTCCGACTTCAGCCAGGTCACGATCTCGCGGTCCGTGAGTTCGAGCCCCGCGTCGGGCTCTGGGCTGATGGCTCAGAGCCTGGAGCCTGTTTCCGATTCTGTGTCTCCCTCTCTCTCTGCCCCTCCCCTGTTCATGCTCTGTCTCTCTCTGTCCCAAAAATAAATAAAACGTTGAAAAAAAAAAACTTATTTAGATTTCTTTTAAGTCTATCGTCTACCCTGAGGAGCGTTTCATATGCTCTTGTGAAGATGTATTCTTTAGTCAGTGGATGAGATGTTCTATAGATGTCCATTAGGTCAAGGTGGTTGATAGTGTTGTTGAAGTCTTCTATATCAGGGGGAACAGATGGAGATGGGGAGAGAGGAGACGGGAAAAGACAAATGAACACGTGTGATCATTGTCTCTTAGATCCCTTTAACTGAAATGGACAGTTCCCTTATTTATGGAATACAGACAAGACACCAATGATTGGATTTACCTTCTGAATCTTTGTTGTAGAAAACGCCGTGCGGATGCAAAGAGTATGGTCGGGAAGCAAAGTTCTTTAAATGAATGACAATCACATCACCCACTTCAGCCCTCAAGATAGGGCCCAGGAATCCAAGCCAGGGAGGTTTCGGGATCTCCGTGGAATAGGTCTCATCTGTGTAATGTCTATAGACAGCCTTTTTGTAAAGACTACCTATCCTGTTGGGCCCTCTTTCGAGAAATAAGGTTGCAAGTCTAAAAATAAGAAAAAAATATTTTATAATTAACATTAAAAGAGAAATCCTAATAGCTTATTTTAACAGTTCATAAAGTACTTGAGTGTATGATTTCTTATATGGTGTTGGACACAACCCTCTAAACTCTGTAGAGATGGCGAGATTATCTTTCAGTTACTTTTGAGGAAACTGAGGCTAAGAGAGTAAGTGACAAGCCAAAAGACACAAATAATATTCACAACCAAACTAAACCAAAATGCTCTAAAATCACGCTGTCCATTTGCCCCTTTGGGTTCAACACGTTCCCCTTCAATTTTCTTTTAACAAACACTAAGTAGGTATTGACCATGTTCCCAGCACCTTGCTGTGTGCTATGGAGGGATACAAAAGAGCGTATGACCTAATGGAAAAATTGGGTAGCGACATACAGCAGTATGTGATTAAGTACCAATTGAGTTGATGGAGTCACACCAGGTCTGAGAGTCTCAGTATTGACTAATGGATTCGTTTGCTTCATTAAGTTTGGGGAAAGCACTATAGATCAAAAAGCCAAAGACACAAGATATTTTCAGGGTTCCGTCCTCAATTCCTCAAAGAGATTACCCAGTGTTTGTAACCAGTGACTCAGATACGAAGCTCCCAAGCAGCTCCTACCACAAAGCTGTCCAGCAGTCTCAGGTATGAATGGTAGCTTTGCCCACCCCGCAGGCTCTTCAGGATGATGGAGCCAGCTGTCAGCGTGTCAAGCAGCCAGGCATCCAGCCCACCATGGAGCAGCAGATAGGGGTGTAGGTAGATGGAGGAGAGGGTGTCTGGGTCAAGCAGGGGACAGGGATCCAGTGGCTCAAGTCAAAGCAGGAGCAGTGTTCTTTGGTACCTCCAGCCCAGCTTTCTTCCCCGGCCTCATTTCCTCATTGCCTACCTCCCCTGACCTCACACTTCTGCCAGGCCTCACGTCCAGCCTCCTCAAAATGCACTGTATCCTTTCCAGCATTCCAAGACTTGCACACATTCTTTCCCCGCGTCTGGATGTTATTCCCTACTCTCTACCTGTCAAGCACCCTTCCAAATCAATTGAAACTCTTCCTCCTTTCCCCTTCTGGACATGCACAGTGCTCTGTTCATGCACGAATCACACACTTGCCAAAAACGTGTCACAGTAAGATACGTACATCTCTGGTTTGTGAGCTAATTGAAGACAAAAATCCATCAAATACCTTTTTTTATTGTAATGCTTAGTAATTGCCTAAGAAGCGTTGGTGCTTTAGTGGCTTTGGAATAAAGAAAAAGAAAAGCCTTGAATTTGCCCCCAGATTGGCAGATTAAAACTGGGATAATTTTGCAAACTACATTTGCAGAAAAGGGTATGTGGCCATACTTGACTTTGAGTATTCTCCAGGCCAGGGATGGCAGATAGGTTTTAACTTGTGCACCAAATCTGATTGATTGGTAGTGACTGCTTAGGGGAAAAAGTCAAGGTTGAGTTCAAGCAGGCGGAAGAATGAACCCCTCAGGATGTGTACTGTGGATGTGGGGCTGGAGGCATGCTTGGTTGCTCTCTTTGCTCTACACAGACTGCCAGGTAACAGGATACTTTGGGGTCTCCGGGTGTGGCCTTCTCTACAACTGGATGACAGAATTCTATCACTACTGGCAGAACATACACCGAGTTGTTCTCTCGTAGTAGCAATAGTGAGGGAATTAGCTCCTCATTGCTTGTTTCTCAGGTCCCTTTGCAGCCAAAATACAGAATACATTCTATCCAATAATGGCTGGGTCCAGGGCAGAGTTTGTGGACACCAGAAGATATCCAGTGAATATCCCTGAAATCCAACCTGTGACCTTATGAGATTTGGTTTGCTGACCTGTCCTCCAAAGACTGTTTTCTTTCTCGTAAGGACCTACTGACAAACAGCCATCTTACTTTTTTGTAATGTATAAGCAGACCCTTACAGCACAACAAAATTTAAAACAAAAGCATTTAAACAGAACATAGCATGGTTTTCCAGTCAGATTAAAAGCAATTTCTTGGGGCGTCTGGGTGGCTCAGTCAGTTGAGCACCTGACCCTTGATTTCAGTTCAGATCATGATCTTAGGGTCATGGGATTGAGCCCCATGGGATTCTCTCTCTCTCTCTCTCTCTCTCTCTCTCTGCCCATCTCCTCCCCCGCCCCCACCCCACCGACTCAAATAAGTAAATAAATAAATAAATAGCATTTTCTTCACAGCGTCATTACTTCCTTGTTCTAACCAGCTAGGACATCCAGCTTACTCCAGATCACAGACCATGGTCACACCTGTCAGCAATAAAGCCCTCCTTTTTGTTTTTTTAATAAAAATTTTAAAAATCTTTACTTTTGAGAGAGAGAGAGAGACAGAGACAGAGTGTGAGCAGGGGAAGGACAGAGAATGAGGGAGGCGTAGAATCTGAAGCAGGCTCCAGGCTCTGAGCTGTCAGTATAGAGTCTGGCAAGGGGCTTGAACTCACGAAACATGAGTTCATGACCTGAGCTGAAGTCAGACGATTAACCGACTGAACCACCCAGGCACCCCAATATAGCCCCTTTTAAAGGGACTGGTCTTGGCCTTGGAAGAAGGGAACTTCCCAGAGTTCTCAGCCAAGCCAAATTAAGGGGTGGAGCAGCCAGACCTCAGCTCTAAAGGGCATTGCCACATCACTGTAGAGCTGAAGGCATTGCCAGAGGGGTAAAATTAACTGGAAATGACATTGGAAGTGGAGAGAATTGCAACTTCTAGAACTTCTCTGGGTGGTGAGTACTGTATATGGTCAGAAAGAATCAGCTGCTTCAGATGGGGTTTGTGAGGTGGAAGGAAGGAGCCCCCCGGGGATGTGTGCACGTAGTAGCGGGTGGTCACCGAAATCCCTTCCGAGAAGGATTGCTCCAGTGACCTGGAGAGTGGGTTCCTTCTTCTGGTGACCAAGGGGATGGTATGAACTGCCACCACCAGGCCACCTTCCTCTCTCCTCGGCACTCAGCCTTGCCTCCAAATAAGAGTTGAGCAAGTATCTGTTGAAGGAGCCCCAATATTATTTATTTTCCCAGAGCACCAGATTACTAGCCTGGCCAGGCACCCACAAGTGTCAACCCTGCCCTGCCCTTAGTGTGGAGTCAGTAGGTGGGAAGTCCCTAGGACAGAGGGGAAACCCATGGATTTAGGCTCCCCTTCGAGGAGCCAGGGACCAGGGGACTAGTCTTCCCAGAGACAGCAAAGGCTCTTTATCCCCAACCTGCCAGGTTCAGCACCTAAATAATGGGACTAACAAGGTAGGAATCCTGACAAAAGGATTGGAGTATTACCACAGTGATTTTGGTAGCAAAAGCCTGGAAAGACCAAAATGTTCTTCAACTGGTGACTGGAGAAATAAACTATGGCATATTCAGACCACATGGCCAGACAGCAGAATGAGGAGGTTCTACAGGGGGCAATATGGCACAGTCTCCAAGATACCACATGAAAAAAGCAAATTGCAGATCAGCACGTAAAGTATGATCCCATTTCTGTGTTTTTTTTTAAACAATATACACATTTACACATATGCACAGGAAACATTTGGAAAGTGGCCACGGAAACCATAAAAGTGTAACCGCTGGGCCACGGGCTGAGGCCACAGGCAGGAGTGGGAAGGAATGAGTTTACTCACCCTCTTCGGTACTTGGGCGTGTTTGACTCTATACCTTTTATTTACTTTCATAATAAAAACAAGCTCACATCGGAGCGCCTGGGTGGCTCAGTCGGTTGAGCGTCCGACTTCGGCTCAGGTCATGATCTCACAGTTCGTGGGTTCGAGCCCCACGTCGCGCTCTGTGCTGACAGCTCAGAGCCTGGAGCCTGTTTCAGATTCTGTGTCTCCCTCTCTCTCTGCCCCTCCCCTGTTCGCGCTCTGTCTCTGTCTCAAGAATAAACATACATTAGAAAAATTAAAAAAAAAAAACTTTAATGAAAAAAACAAGCTCACATCTTAGTTAGAAGAGAGGGTCCAGGCTGTTAGGCAACTGAGGGGCCAAACTTCTCTTCTCATGTGGCTTCTCCCTCTGAAAACATAGCTGCCACCACAAGGGGTGTTGTTCGAGTGAGTTCTCCACGGAGGGGAGGACTGGCAGGGACTGGCGGGGGGACTGGCGCCCTGAGCAGGGAGCACAGCGCCTACAGCCTGAGTTGGAGGGAAGGCAGTCACTGCCCAACCTCTCTGGCTTGACAAGTCCTCGCTCAGGCATCGAGACCGAGAACTTGGGCACAGACCCCGTGTGTAAACACTCGGTCTTCTGTGTATCTACCAAGCCTGTGTGTGTCTGCCCCTAAGCAGGCGTTCAACCCTCTTCTGTTCCATGAGGCAGAAGCCTATTTCCCTGTGCAGGGGAATAGGATAAAAAGTCTGGGCGCCTGACACTGGGGCTTTGGGGATAGGAGCCCTTAGATTTCCCAGCCTCACTTGCAGCTTGGATGGTCATGTGACACAGTTCTAGCCAATGAGATGTACGCATGTGTCATTCTATGAGACTTCTTCTGGACTCCTCTGGCGCAGACCCTCGCCGTTTGTTTGCCCTTCCCCTTTTTCATGCCTGAAATAAAGACACGATGACGAGCTTCGGCAGCCATCTTGACAGAATGGGGAAGAAGGTCACGCCCTCCAGAAGGGCAAGTGAAAAGCCAAAGGCATCTGGGACCCTGAAGACTGCCAACCTCTGGCTTTCTCTTGAGTAAACCAAAAAATACATTTGAGCGTTTTTCGGGCTTCTGTTAACCAGCAGCTGAATACAAGTCCTAATTGAATAGGCTGTTCAGAAGGAGGAGGAGGAGGAGGAGGAGGGGGAAGAAGCAGGGGAGAACTGAGTCATCCTCAGGCTGGCTAATTGGCCCCAGAGTAGGAGAGTTACCTGGCTTTATAGCTGACACTGGACCACCCAGGAAGGCAACGGCAGAGGAAGGATTAGATATGGAATCACTGGCGTCCTCTGTAGGCTCAGCCCGTTGGGGAAAAGGCTATAAAAAGGTCGTTCATAGGGAGGGCCCTGTCTCTCCAGCAGGGTCTGCAGGGAAAGAAGGACGTCTGATTCTCCCCGCTTCTCTACTCTTGGCTCCCAGCCTGCGCGGGCACGCATGCGCGCTCTCACACACGCAAATGCGTGCTGAGCAAGAGTTCCTGAGCAGGCGCGAGTTGTCTGGCGGAGCCACCCAAACAAGAGGCAAGCGTATCGGAAGGAGGGCGAATGTTTGTTGACTTCCCACAGTACCTATTACATATGCTGCATATTTTAGCACTGACTTGTATGTATTGACTTGCTTTGCACATTCCTGGACGTGTCAGTCTTCCCACATAGGGAGCCGATAGTCACCCTGAGACAGGATCAGGTTTTCTAAAGCAGTAGTTTCCCCAATGTCCATCCATGTATCAGCTGCCTCAGAATTATTTGGGACGTTTGCCAAAAACTTGCGCCCCCAGGCCCCACTTCAGGGCAACTGGATCACACTTTCTGGCGTGGCATCTTTATTTTTCCTAAGTTCACCAAACGATTCTTACGGCGGAACTTTCCAGTGCTTACCCATTCTGATTCTTCTTTCCTCCCAGCAGAAGGGGAGAGCAAAGAGCCTTTGCAGATAGGTGGGGCCACGCGATTTTGGCAAATGGCTGTGAGTGGAAGTGACATGTGTCATTTCTGGGCCGGGGCATTTAATTGCCATTGCAATACCCCCTCACTTCCTCTGCTGTAGGAAAAGCTTACAGTGAAGATAATGAAGCCTCGAGATCCATGCAGCCCCGCTTATTACTTGTCCCAGGAGGACAGTTGTCCTGGAGCCATATGGCCCTGTATGAAGCCGAGTGGGTGAGAAATGTGCCTCTGTGGGGTTAAGCCCCTGAGATCTGGGGGCTGTTTGTTGCTATGGCACAACCTGTCCTATCTAACCCATGCAGTTCTGAATGTGCAGACAAGTTGGGAAATCACGTCTCTGTAGTACTCAGTACAAAACAAAAACCATAGCGGCTATTTGAAACTAGAACATAATAACTGTTTGAAACCATAGGAACCAGCCAAAGAGGAGAAAATAGGGAGAGATGAAAGTCAGTGAAATCGGTCTTTTTTTTTTTTTTTAATTTTTTTTTCAACGTTTTTTATTTATTTTTGGGACAGAGAGAGACAGAGCATGAACGGGGGCGGGGCAGAGAGAGAGGGAGACACAGAATCGGAAACAGGCTCCAGGCTCTGAGCCATCAGCCCAGAGCCCGACGCAGGGCTCGAACTCCCGGACTGCGAGATCGTGACCTGGCTGAAGTCGGACGCTTAACCGACTGCGCCACCCAGGCGCCCCGAAATCAGTCTTTTTAATGGCTCTGCAGCAAGTTGCTGCTAAGAACGCATTATACATTCGTAACAGTGGGACAGAAGCTCCATCACGCATGAGTCTGGGAAGGTGCAACCTTTGCCCAAGAAACAAAAGAAGGTGACCTCAAGGAAGCCGTCCACAGAAAGCAGCCTCTGACACAGCTAGAGAGCACTAGTTGGAACGTCTGTGCTCGTGGACTTTATATGATTTACAGTGTAGCCGCAGGATGGCCCTACTGTGAGGGACTGAGCAATCACTACAGCTCAGGCTCATCCCTAACCAACATTCTGACGTTTTGACTCAAACTGAGGAGGTATGTATTTTACGCTGTGAAAAAATCCAGTCGGGCTGGAAAATTTCTCATGAGCAACTGCTTGAAAGACAAAATGAGCATATAGAACATCGACATTGCCAAGGCCACAGGTAATACCGTGAAGGGAGACGCCTTCCAGGAGCAGGTGAGATTAGCCACTGTGAGAAGGAACCTGACTTCGAGAACCATCTAACCGGTGCAGAGATGGGCTTCCAGGTTAGATTCTGAGGAGTTGGTAGCTCACAGCATATGTGCACCTCACCAGCACCTCTGTCCCTGACAACCTGGATCTTTCAGTCAGATTTTTTCCCCCATCCATTCAACTACTGAGCAATTGTTAAACCTCCGTTTTATTTTATTTTATTTTTTATTTTTTTAACGTTTTTTGTTTATTTTTGAGACAGAGAGAGACAGAGCATGAACGGGGGAGGGGCAGAGAGAGAGGGAGACACAGAATCGGAAGCAGGCTCCAGGCTCTGAGCCATCAGCCCAGAGCCCGACGCGGGGCTCGAACTCATGGACTGCGAGATCGTGACCCGAGCTGAAGTCGGACGCTCAACCGACTGAGCCACCCACGCGCCCCATAAACCTCCGTTTTAAATGGGACACTACACTAGAAACTGGGGCAAAGATGCGTGAACGTCAGTCTCTGCATTCAAGAGGTTTACCATCTGGCTGGGAAGCCAAAACGTAGACAGGAGAGTAAATGGCAACACCCAGTTTTCTATATTGACAGCTGCACCATATAGACCCTGCAGGTGTGAGTGTGTGGAGGGGAGATGGGGTGAAGGGGGGGTGTGGTCAGAGCAGCAGCAGGGGGTGTGGTCAGAGCAAACATGCGAGAGACCATGATGGTCCCAAGAAGGACGAGCAACGTTGTTGCCTGAGCTTGAGAAGGGACATTGAGAAAACAGGACCAGATTGGGGCAAGTGCTACTTGGCAAAGGAAGGGTGATGATGGTGACTATGCGCATTCACACTTGGGTGCAGCCACGCCCTCCCTAATTAATGTATTTTAAGCCATCCAATCAATGCGTTCCTCTACACAGTCTCTCACCCTGGTTCCCCTGGCACCACTCAAGTCCTGAGTTCTTCCTTCTCCCACTTGATGTCCCCAGAAGCCCCTCAGAACACACACAGGTGGGCTAAAAACAGATTTCTGCAGTAAAGGGAAAAGAGAGGAGACTTGAATCCCAGCGTCCCTACTTGATGCTGTGAGATCTTGGGGAAGCAACTTCTCTGAACCCCGGTTTCCTTGGCTGAAAACTGGTGACCATGACAGAGCCATCATGAGGAGAAAAGGAGGCGATATGGAGCCCCCTGCAGAGGATCTGGGAGAGGGGGGTGCTCAGTCGGTGGGAGTTATGGCAAAGCTCTAATTAGAAAGAGGGAAACGTGACCGTTTTCAGTCTCTTTCCCACAAAACTCCTGCTCTCCAGAGACCCCTCAAGATAGGAGAGCTACCATGATGGCTAGCATTTCTTGCACGCAAACCCACAGTGCCAGGCACCGCTTCTGAGCACATTCACGGATCCTATGTCATCTGAGCCTCCTGATCCCCTCCTCCCCAGAGTGGGCTGATAATGGCTTCCAGAGACAAGTCCCAGTCCTGATTCCCTTATTCGGAAAAAGAGTCTTTGCAGATGTGATCAAGTTAAGGATTTTGAGATGAGGAGAAAGATGAGACACACATAGAGAAAGTGATAAGAAAAGGGAGGCAGAAGCCGGAGCCATGGCACCTTGGCACAACCAAGGATCACCAGCAGCTTCTACCAGAAGCTGGAAAAGTCAGTAAATGGATTCTCTTTTAAGCCTCCAGAGGGAGTGTGTCCCTGCCAACATCTTTATTTCAGACTTCTGCCTCCAGAAGTAGGATAGAACACGTTTCTGTTGTTTTAAGCCACCTAGTTTGTGATAATTTGTTACGGCAGCCACAGGGAACTCGTATAACCCCAAAGCAAGTGCTATCATTATCCCCATTTTACTGGTGAGCATGTTGAGGCAACGAGAGATTCAGATACTTACTCTGTTGGTGCAACAAGAACTGTAAGCTTGTCAGGTGATGCCGGAGCACACTTCCCCAGCCAGCCAGGCTGCCTTGGCATCTCTGTTAGACCACTGCTGGACTACACTTGGCTAGGGAAACCCACCCTGGGACTCCTGGTCCCCCTGACCTGAGACAGGACATCTGTCACCCCACTGCGTGGCATAAAAACCTTTTATGATAATGCCTGGAACCTAGTGAGGGCGCAGTGACGGTTAGCAACTATATTGTCTGTGAGTTCTCTTAAATCCCACTAACCAGGTCTTGGAAACCCCCCCCCCCCACCATCTGGAGGCGGGAAAAGGCAGAGGGGGACCAAGAGGGTGTTTGTGATGGATGGGAAGGAAACAGGGAGAAATGGGGTAAGGGAAGGTTGGCAGGGACTGCCTGCTGCCTTGCAATGTTTATGCTCCCCTCCTTCTGAGTAACAGAATCAAAGTCTGCTTTCACTCAGAAAGAAAAACACAAAACTAAAAGCCTGTATTTATGAGCCCCCTTTGTGGCTTTGGGTATCCAGTGAGATGTACATAGAGCTGACTGTCTGGAGTTTCCATGAGAGCCCTTTAAAGGGCTAATAGGATAATGCAGCAGGAATTGTGCCCTCTTTACCTTTTCCCTTCCTCTCTTCCTTCCTGGAACATAGACATGAGGGCTGGAGTTCCAGCAGCCATACTGTGACCATGAACTATCTTAAGGAATCAAGTCACATGCTAAGGATCATGGGTTACCCAGATGGCTAACAGACGCATGAAAAAATGTTCGACATCACTCATCATCAGAGAAATACAAATCAAAACTGCAATGAGATACCACCTCACACCTGTCAGGATGACCAACATTAATAACTCAGGCAACAACAGATGCTGGCGAGGATGTGGAGAAAGAGGATCTCTTTTGCACTGCTGGTGGGAATGCAAACTGGTGCAGCCACTCTAGAAAACAGTATGGAGGTTCCTCAGAAAGTTGAAAATGGAACTACCCTATGATGCAGCAATTGCACTACTAGGTATTTATCCAAGGGATACGGGCGTGCTGTTTCGAAGGGGCACATGCATCCCAATGTTTATAGCAGCGCTATCAACAATAGCCAACATGGAAGGAGCGCAAATGTCCATCGACAGATGAATGGATAAAGAAGATGTGGTATCTATATACAATGGAGTACTACTCGGCAATCAAAAAGAATGAAATCTTGCCATTTACAACAACATGGACGGAACTAAAGTGTATTATGCTAAGCGAAATCGGTCAATCAGAGAGAGACAAATATCATATGGCTTCACTCACATGGAATTTAAGATACAAAACAGATGAACACAAGGGAAGCAAAAATAATATAAAAACAGGCAGGGGGCAAAACATAAGAGGCTCTTCAATATACAGAACCAACTGAGGGTTGCTGGAGGGGTTGTGGGTGGAGGGATGGGCTAAATGGGTGAGGGGCATTAAGGAGGACACTTGTTGGGATGAGCCCTGGGTGTTATATATAGACGATGAATCACTGAAATCTGCTCCTGAAATCATTATTGCACTATATGCTAACTAACTTGGATGGGGTTTGAGCAGTGGTCAGCCTCATTCATGGCCAAGGGTGGGTTCTGCCTGTGAGTTAGCACCCATGAAAACCCCCACATTACTGGGAAGAAAAATCCTGCATGTGTGTTGGTTGCCTAATGAGGTCTTTGGTGAGAATTGCAGCTTTAAATAAGGTGACCCCGCTCTGGTTCCATTAAAGACAAGGCTTTACCACCGAAGCACAGGTACACCTTAATTAAGCGCTTTATGAGCCCGAACAGGACGGGCACGAATGGATCAAATGCTGACACCATCCCCAGGCAAATCAAAGGAGCCCAGTGTCCCCATTAGGCCCAAAGGGGAACAGGGGAAATATATTCATCTGGATAAAATATTTCTAAATAGAATATAACTCCTAAATTTTGTGCTTTCTAGGAAATATTAGTGCCTACAGTCTCTGTTGTATTTCTGAACTCTATGATTAAGCAGAGGTACCAAGAAGGGAAGTGAAATTGTACCATCTGACTTCTATGGAGTCTTGGAAAAAATGATGTCAGTGTATTCCCTATTTTATCCTTATGAATCAGGATTTATTGGGCTCTTGGCGCTGCCTAATTTTGGTTTCCAAGCTTTTTTCACATCACTGAAACTTTGGCACTCACCATTCTATCCCCCTAATTTTCCCCATCCTCGTAATCAAAGATCAAGCAACCCAATAACTAAATTGACAAAGGGGTTAGTTTTTGCTTTAATGATTCCAAAGGAATAGCCTTGTGTTCAGTCCTCCATAAATCACTGTCACCAGCGAAGCTCTGTGTGGGTGAGGGGCATTATTACATATACTCTAGGCCTTCCTCTGAGCCATCGTGGCACTTTTCTTTCAGCTGCAGAGGGGACCAGTGTACCTCAAACACCCACACAGCAATGCAGGGAGAAGAAAACGCTGTGTCCCAGGCTTAAGAAAGACACCAAGCTCCGTGAACGGTGAGGAAGGAAACAGATCAGAATAAGCCAGGGTTGCAGGGAAATATTTTTGCATAAAAAAGTGGAGATAGTTCTTAAAGAACAGGGGGAAAATAGATAGAGAAAGAAAAATATAGAATATTTCAAAATTTGTCACACATCCGCACTCTCAGACCTTCTCCAACTCTGATTCCTAGACTGAATGTATGCAAATCTTCTCTCTTTCACCATTGGGAAAATCTTTCTAGAACCAGTGAGCCAAGTAAGACGTTTCTCATTCGGTTTCAAAAATTATTTTTGATTCCTTACAATTACGCTTCTCAAGTGATTTTAGGGATTATAGTTCAACTACCTGGTTATACAAATTAGGGAAATTGAGGGGGCGCCTGGGTGGCGCAGTCGGTTAGGCGTCCGACTTCAGCCAGGTCACGATCTCGCGGTCCGGGAGTTCGAGCCCCGCGTCGGGCTCTGGGCTGATGGCTCAGAGCCTGGAGCCTGTTTCCAATTCTGTGTCTCCCTCTCTCTCTTCCCCTCCCCCATTCATGCTCTGTCTCTCTCTGTCCCAAAAATAAATAAAACGTTGAAAAAAAAATTTTTTTTAAAAAACAAATTAGGGAAATTGATGTTCAGAGAGATGATGTGAGATGTTCAAGGTTTCACAGCAAGTTGGGGGCAGAGCAAGGACTAGAAGTGAGGTCTCCTGATTCCTATGTCAGAATCCTTCCACTCAAAGTGGGATCTAGACCCCGGGCTCTCCTGGACCCCTAAACATCAGGCATTTGTCTGGATCTGAATATCTTCAACAGCAGACTGTCCTCAGAAGTGCAGGAGGCTGAGTGAGAGGCATGGTCACAGTATCCAAGATGACTCCTTGCTTCTGGGGAAATGGCACAAAATAGAATACGCGTACTGAACTCCCTATGTCCCACAATTGTGGCATCTTCACACGTGACACCTGTGGCAGCTGTGACACACGTGAATCATGACATGTGTCCTGTGTTCTCCAAGCAAGAGTCAGCAGCCCACTCCAAGTGTTCCCTCTCAGGGGCTTGCCCTGGGCCACCTGTCACACCAGTAGCCTGCTGGACACGATTGCTAATAAAAGCCGGTATACACTGTGTAACCCAGGCTCCCCCTTAAGCATCAGGAAGCCGCCCTGCACAAACACCACCCCTTTACCCATGAGAAGGAAATATCTGGGGACTTCGGCATGACGTCTAGAAAGCCAGCTGTGCCTGAAGGGCAAGAGTCCTCTCCTGGGGGGCCACAGCATTTGTTAAACCACCCCACTCTAAACTGATACCGAACCATGACTTAGCCATGCCTTATTTTTTTTCTTTTTCACCATAATTATTTTCAAACACTTTATGGTATGTTCTTCAAAGCACCATCTTCTGGCTGAAATGATCAACAGAGTCCCTAACGTCTTCCCGCACTCCGCTTTAGTGGAAACAGCATTGCAGTATTTGGGTATTTAAAGTACTTTGGGTTTTTGAATGAACCCAGGTAACCGGTTTGGCCACAATATCTCTCTGGGAAGAGTAACCCATGGGACTAAACCTACCTTTGGTAAGAATTGGGACTTTCTAGAAAGTTCCTTCTGCTGGAATCCCCGGCTGCCATCAAAGCTGAGTTTAATTCAGCGGGAGAGGATTACCTTTACCAAGAAGCAGGTTGTATGGTAAAAAAAAAAAAAAAAAAAAAAAAAAAAAAAAAAATACGAGATCTGGAGCAATGTTGAGTTTGGTGCTGCCTTCACTCTGTAAACTCCAACAATACTTAACCTCGGAACCTCAGTTCTCAGTTTGTAAAATGGGAATAATAACATTTGCAAGCAATAATGAATTGAAAGTCTCTGGTGAGGGGCACCTGGGTGGCTCAGTTGGTTAAGTGTCCGTCTTCGTCTCAGGTCATGATCTCACGGTTTGAGAGTTCGAGCTCCGCATTGGGCTCTATGCTGCCAGCCCAGAGCCTGCTTCCGATTCTGTGTCTCCCTCTCTCTCTGCCCCTCCCCCACTAGTACTCTGTTTCTCTCTCTCTCTCAAAAATAAATTAAAAGAGAAGAAAGAAAGAAAGAGAGAAAGAAAGAAAGAAAGAAAGAAAGAAAGAAAGAAAGAAAGAAAGAAAGAAAGAAAATCAGTCTCTGGTGAAATTCCACTGTCAGAATAAATGCTCACAAACAGTTCTGCTGACATTTTAGGAGAAAGATAGACTTCTAAGCTTTTTACTCAACCATGTGGAAAGGCAATCCAATATCACGTCGTGCTTAAAGACTATATTCACTACGCTCCGTGCACACGTCTTGAACAGTCTCATGTTCAATAGCCGCTCACAATGACGATTTCCTATTGAGTTCTTTTTGAGGACAGCAGAGCTCTATTTTGGGAAAGGTTACTGGCAGTTAGGGTAACTTCTCACTCCCACATCCATTTGTCACAGTAACCACTACCACAACCAATGGTCAGCAGATATGAGATTGAAGGAAGTCAAGAGCTCTCTGTGGAAACAGCCCCCTGGACATGAAGTTTCCTGGTTCAAGGCTTTAGGAAGATCCTTTCTCGGCAGCCTGGCTGGCATGAGTTTTACCCTTCTCTAACCAAACATGACTAGGCCACCTTTGTATTGTTAGAAAACCCGGAAGATGTGTGTCTGAGCCAACTGGCTCTTCGGTCTTTCCTCAAGGCCGGGGGACTTCTTGGGAGCCTTGTTGGGAGGTCTTTCCTCAAGCCTTAAAGACTTGTTGGGAGACCCCATGGTATTCCTGAATGTTAGCGACTAACTTCATCCTTAGAAAGTAGAACTTGGATGTTGAGCGTACTGAGCTCTGCCTATCAGAAAGAAGCCAGTATGTCTGTATATCCAACAGTGGTTGCGAGAACATCTCATAAGATGTTCTAAGAACCACGAAGTTGAAAGTATGAATTGCAGCTTCTAAAGCCGGGAGCTAATTTCAGAGGGAGCTCCGGGGAACAAATAAGAGATAAAAGACACTGGACCCTGAGAGAGAGAGGAAGGGCGAGGGCTATTTTCTGCAAAAAAATTAAAAATCAGAGAATTACAACACTCTGATACCATCTTACCCAGCTATGCCACAGGCCTGGGGACTAGAATATTTCTCTGAGGTGGCTGTAACAAACCTTTCACCAGTGAAAAAGCCATTTCTAAAAGCCTCAGGGAAACTCCTAAAATACCAGCCAAATCTATTGTAACTGCCCCTCTTTTAATAAGAGATTCTTTTTTTTTTTCAACGTTTACTTATTTTTGGGACAGAGAGAGACAGAGCATGAACAGGGGAGGGGCAGAGAGAGAGGGAGACACAGAATCTGAAGCAGGCTCCAGGCTCTGAGCCGTCAGCACAGAGCCGACGCGGGGCTCGAACTCACGGACCACGAGATCATGACCTGAGCCGAAGTCGGCCGCTCAACCGACTGAGCCACCCAGGCGCCCCAGCCCCTCTTTTAAATGTTGCAAAAGAAAAACAAAACAGAACTACCTATGGCATATTTTACTTATCTCCAGTCTTCATTCCAAAAATAAAAACTTAGAAAACACCGTGTTTTAACGGTAAAGAATTCGTAAAAGTTCTCAAATGCTCATCCCAAGGGTTGCTGTTAATTTTTTTTTTTTTAACATACTGAGCCCAGAACCCCCTGGAAGTCCCTAGTAGTGCTCAGCGAAAATGGTCCTTTTATAGAGTGAGCCATTATTGAAAACACCTGGTTGTGTAGCGAGTGCTTCACAGAGAAGGCTGTGAATAGACAGCTCAACAAATAGGTAGGGCTAAGAATGTCGACATTACATACCCTCCCTTGTGAGGGCCCTCCAGACCAACACAAAACCCCTTCACTTGGTTTAGATCAACCCCTCCCCATTACAACCACCCAAGGACTATAACCTCCATGCAGAGGCAAGAAAAAAGCCAAACCTAGGAGTCTACGGGAACCCCAACTTTACTCACTTGTCTTCTGAAAAGCTTTCCCCAGTAATAACGTTCTTTCCTTGGGGCACATAGTTCCAGTATTCTTCCACAATCCCAATGTGGTATGTTCTGGTAACTGCACCAACCAGCCCAGACAGACCCAGGAATGTGAAGAGAAAGACGCAGTCAGCCTGCTGCTTCCGAGGCATTTGTGGATGTAACTCAGGCAAGCAGCCTGCACAGGAGGCAGCCCGGCCTGTCCCTCCCCCTCACTTGAAGCTAATTATAAATAAGGAATGAACGAGGCCCAGCTCCTCCCCCTTAGGTGGCTTAGGGTTGGGACAGAGACTGACAACTTGTGTAAGTAGCGCAAACAATGAGGGGAGTTCGATGATGACAAAACGTTTGCCTGCCATCCAAGAAATGTGTAGCTGGCTTATTTGTTTAGCACCCAAGCCCAACAGGCCTGTTTCTGTAAGTTTTGGTGCACGGCTGTGACATTAGTCATTCATCTTTGCCAGGAATGGGAATGCAACAAGTTGGGCTAATGGGTTTCCTCCCTTCTTCCTCGTTTTTTCTCCACACCTATTATAGGAACATATTAAAATCTGGAAACTGGGCTGGCCTGAGTGGACCATCAGGAAAGTTCCTGAGCACTAAAGAAAGCTTCATCTCTGATGGGAGGGCAGAGGGAGTGATGTAATCCCCCTCCGCCATCTCCAACTTGTTTTATGAGGCTACATGAAACAATCAACTCACATCATAAAGTTTATAACAACATTGTAAAACCTCACTAATTCTCCATTTGGTCATGCACCATCTCCCCCAAATTCTCTCAAATCTTACCAGCAAAAACGAGAAGCTCAATTACTCAGTTCAGCCAAAATTTTAGAGGCCATCACCCTCAGTGAGCTGCCTTTGTAAGGATGAATGAAAATGCTGCAGGAGGAGTACCGTTTAGGCACATGAAGATAAAATTCTGTAGCAGGTGTTTGAGTCAAAAAGGCGAAGGGAGTACTTACTCTTCTGTGTGCTCTAATCTGTGACCTAGAATCTTGACAGAGACCTTGTCCAGCCCTGGAGGAGCGCCAATCTGATCGCCATGAAGAGTTGCTCTGGAGGCAGCAGCCATGGAATAAGAAGACAGCCTTCTGGCTTGGCTTTGAGATTGGCAGACCTGTGTTTCAATCCAGTCCCACCACATAGTGGCATTGAAGAATCACTCGCCCTCTCTAAGCCTGGATCTGTAAAACAGGGATGGAGGGACTGTTAAGGAGATTTAAAGGATGACAGAGCAGCAAATCTAGATGATCTTGGGTTTGATGATGAGCTTTTCAATACAAGACCAGAGGCATAGTGCATGAAAGAAACAACTGCTGAGCTAGACTCAAAAAGTAAAAATTCCTGCTCCGTGAAAGTTGCTGCCAAGTGAATGAGAACAGAAACTCCAGACTAGGAAATATTTTGCCAAAAGACATCTGATAAAGGACGGTTATCCAACATATACAAAAACTTTTAAAAACTCAGCAACAAGAAAACAAACAACCTGATTTAAAAAATGGGTAAAAGGTCTCAAGAGACACCCCATCAGAGAAGATATACAGATGGAAAATAAGCATAGGAAAAGATGCTCCACATCACATGCTATCAGGGAAATGCAAATTAAAGCAACAATGAGATACCACTACGCAACTATTAGAATGGCCAAAATCTGGAACACTGACTACACCAAATGCTGCGTGTGAAGCAACAGGAACACTCATTCATTGCTGGTGGGAATGCAGAATGATACGGCCACTTGGGAAGACATTTTGGCACTTTCTTACAGAACTAAACATACGAATGGAACATTCTCCAGAATTGAGTACATGAATAGGCCACAAAACGAATCTCAAGAAACTCAAAAAGATTTTTTTAAAAAACCTAAATATACAGCACACATTAAATACCTTACAGGTTTATTTGTCAATTATACCTCAATAAAACAAACAAACAAAACCTCTTCCCATATGACACAGCAGTTATGCTCTTGGATATTTACCCAAAGGACTTGAAAACTTATGTCCATACAAAAACCTTCACATGAATGGTTACAACAGCTTTATTCATAATCGTCCAACCTTGGAAGCAACCAAGATGTCCTTCAGTAGGTTAGTAAGTAAATAAACTATGGCACATCCCAACACTGGAATATTATGCAGCATTAAAAGGAAACAAGCTAATATTCTATAAGAATATTATAAAATATAAGAATTATTATATTATATTATATACTATATTATATATAGTATTATAGAATATAAGAAAATATTCTATAAGATATTATACTGATAGATCCATGTCATTATACATTTGTCTAAACCCATAGAAAGCACAACACCCAGCGTGAACCCTAATGTAAACTATGGACTTTGGGTGATGTGTCAATGTGACTCATCAGTTATAACAACTGAACCATGATGGTGGGGGATGTGGATAATAGGGAAAGCTAAGCATGTGTGGGAAAGCTCTGTACCTTCTGCTCAACATTTCTGTGAACCACTCTAAAAAAGACAATCTATGTTAAAATATATATATATTTAAAAAGATGTCTGCAAAGTTCCTATCATGGCTCCAGCATAGAGTAGGTGTGCAATAAATGTTCAATTCGTTCTTCCCCATCCACACCCCCTTAAGAAAGACTCCCTCAGCCTCTGTGATGACAGAACGCCATCTCCAACCTTCTGCTTTCTTCCCAGGAGTCCCATCCACCATATCTCCCACAAGCCTCAAGTAAGAGAGTCCCTTTTCTTTAAATTATAGATACCTCAGAGATGTGCTGCAGCATGAGTTTTGAATTAGCATCCATATTAGCTGATAAAATACATGCTGAGTATTCTGTTTCATAACCAGCCTCTCAACATCTTGGCCATATTGATTTGTTTTTACGTCAAGACACTTACAGAGCAATTGCCATAGCACATTTCCCTTTAACTGAAATCTACTCTTCAATACGCATTTGGAAGCTTTGTGTGAGTTTGTCACTAATAGCTACTACAGAGGAAGGACTCACAGGGTGAATCTGAGCATGGCCTCAAGAGAAATAGGGCTTCAGGAGTTTTTGGAATCTGGATATGTCTTGGGCCAAAGAGCTTTGTGTTTATACCCTAGAGAAGCAGATTATTTTTCTTTCTTTCTTTCTTTCCTTCTTTCTTTCTTTCTTTCTTTCTTTCTTTTCTTTCTTTATTCCTTTTTCTTTCTTCTTTCTTTCTTTCTTTCTTTTTCTTTCTTTCCTTCTTTCTTTCTTTCTTTCTTTCTTTCTTTCTTTCTTTCTTCCCTTCTTTCTCTTTCTTTCTTTCTTTCTTTCTTTCTTTCTTTCTTTCTTTCTTTCGCATAGGTGGTAGAGGGAGAGAGAGAACCCCAAGCAGGCTCCATGCCCAGCACAGAGCCCAATGCAGGACTCGCTCTCACAACCCTGAGATCATAACCCAAGCTGAAATCAAGAGTCAGATGCTCAACCAACCGAGCCACTCAGGCACCCCAGAAGCAGATTATTTTAGGTCAAACAGGCTTGATGTGGCATCAAAAAATTCATTAGGATATAGTCCACCGCAATTGGGGGGGGGGGGGTGAGCAGAAGAAACAGAGGTATAAGTGGCACAGATCGAAAACACAAAAGAGTTAACTTTCCTACCTGGGACACTGAATGCATGCGATTGAGTCCCTGAGGAAGGCATCACCTAACTTCTGATTCACACCAAGGCTTGACAGAGGATACAAGAGACCCGAAGCCCCAGAGTTCCGGCAGCGGACCGGGGCATTCAATCTGTCTGGAGCTAAGAGTGTGGCTCCCAAGGGGCAAAAGAGACAGGGAAACAGTTTACTGAAAGCAGTGAAATCGCATCTGGAAAACACTCTGAAATTCTTCTTTACCCTGGGACAATGAAGATGCTCAGCAAGGAACTAAATTGCATAAGAGCTAGAAGAAAGGGAAGTAACTGGTGTAAGTGAATGCAGTGTTCCTATGACACTCATTTCTGAGAACCCGAAGTTAAATACAAGACGTGGTGGGCAGTGTCTGGCGTTTGATTAGGAAATCTGTGAGTGATAACACTGACATGTATTTTCAACTCCCTTGGACACAAATCATACATAAATAAAGCAGAGAAACCCAGTGTCTACGGAGCATTGACTGTGTGAGATGACAGTCCATTATTTCCTCAATACGCTCACCAGGTTTGAGATACGGCCAATTTGACGGCATGCATTGATAGAAGAGAAAGATAGTCTTGCATCAAATCAGATTTCTCTGAAACAGAGTACAGGATATTCCAACAACAAAACCGTTCATGGGAGAAACCAATTCAGAGAAATAGTATTCTAGCTAGCCTTGGCTGAGGTGTCATTTTAAATAATAAAGGGTCAAAGACGAAGTTGGCTATCCCACTCTTTTTTTTTTCTATAAATATTTTTTCTATAAATTTCTATAAATACACCAGTTACAATATGACAATGGAAAATGTATTTTTTATTAATATAATTTATTGTCAAATTGGCTGACATACAATACCCAGTGCTCATTCCAACAAGTGCTCTCCTCAATGCCCATTTCCCCTCTCCCCCACCCTCCCATCCACCCTCAGTTTGTTTTCTGTATTTAAGAGTCTCATGGTGGGGCGCCTGGGTGGCGCAGTCGGTTAAGCGTCCGACTTCAGCCAGGTCACGATCTCGCGATCCGTGAGTTCGAGCCCCGCGTCGGGCTCTGGGCTGATGGCTCGGAGCCTGGAGCCTGTTTCCGATTCTGTGTCTCCCTCTCTCTCTGCCCCTACCCCATTCATGCTCTGTCTCTCTCTGTCCCAAAAATAAATAAAAAAAAAAAAGTTGAAAAAAGAAAAAAAAAAGAGTCTCATGGCTTGCCTCCCTCCCTCCCTCTCTGTTTGTAACTAGTTTTCCCCCTCCCCTTCCCCCATGGTCTTCTGTTAAGTTTCTCAAGATCCACATATGAGTGAAAACATATGATATCTGTCCTTCTCTGGCTTTGTGTGTGTTTTGGGAACTACATTAAATATTCCTTAAGTGATTCTTGGTATCCTAAACTCGGATTGAAAATTCCCATCAGTCTTACTCCCCTGCCAGGTTGTGGCTCTCGGGCCTCATCAGGACCCTCAGTTCCTGGACGGCACCTCATTATTTCTCACCTGGAATTCTATAGCTTCCTAACCATTCTCCCTGAGGCCAGAGTGACCTTCCTGAATGCAGATAGCAGCACATCCCCACCGCTTCAGAGTTTTCAGTTGCTCCTGTGGCCTTCAGGATAAGGCTGACAGCTTTGACTTGACTTTCAAGGCTGGTCCTGATCTGACTCCTGGGGACTGGGACCTCTCCTCAACACTTCGTCCATGCTCTGATGATGATCGTGATCGTGGCAACGAGTGCGCCCTTCATTTGTGCTTCTGTCTAGACTCTGTGGGTGCCTCTGCCATTGCACTTATCACACACATGGTAATCACCTGTTTGTTCGTCTGCCTTCCCACACAAATACTCAGTATGGGCTCCTTATGGGCAGGGACTGGGCCTTGCTCGTATTTGTGTTCCCTGTGTCTGCTGTTAAATGGTGAACCAATGCATGGGTGAATGAATGATTGGATGCTTACCGATATGTACCCCAGGTGTATTGTGCAGTGGTTTCCATACAAAGCCTTCTCCATGCACCATCTCATTTAATTATTAAAACAACCCTATTAAGGGTGCACCATTTTCATCCCTGTTTTCCAAATGAGGAAACTCTAAGGTTAGAAAGGTGAGGTGATTTGCTCAGTGCCCCACAGCTGGTGAACAGCAGAGTTTTGTGAGACTCCGAAGCCAGTATTCCTACCCAGTTCACTCAGACTGAGAACAGGAGGGGGGTGCCCCAGCGATCATGGTGGCCTGCTTCATACCGAGTGGGACCCGTTCTCTGTAAAGAAACATAAGCCCGACCTGTCCATTGGAAAAGGATCCCAAGATGCGCCTCCAGCCCCATCCATGCACCCCCGACAGCCCAGGTAAAGTCCTAATTTGTTACAGAACATTGAAAACACCCAGACATATACCATTCTGCTTCATTCCCCCATCTTAGATCCAGACCCTCCAGCAACTCCATTTCTCAGCCCCACTGAATTCTGTCTCATCCTCCAAACCCTCCTAAGCTCTTTGTCTCTGAAGCCTTCCTTGGTTGCTGCCACAAGCACCACGCCTTCCCTCCCAGGCCACAGCATAAGCCACTCCCTCCGATGTGCTTCCTCTGGACACGGCGCGCATACAATATTCTAATAACACTGTTTATAATATTGTTTGCTTACGTGTCGGTCTTCCTTACTAGTCTCTAAACTCCTAGAGAGCAATGTCCAACCAGCCCCTAATACCTCTCTCACACTACACATGAGGTATCAAGGAAAGAACCTGCAGCTCAGGGACTAGCTCCAGCCTCCACCTGCCCCCCTCCCCCCTGCCCAGGGTGCCCAGCCTCTGCATTCACTCTTCCAACAGTCTCACCCCGCCCATCCTTTCTGGACCATTGACTCACCTAGGCTGGGGTTTTGGCCTTCCCCCTCTCTTTGCTGCCTCCCTCCCACAGTGCTATCTTTCACTCATGCCTCTGCTCCAAGCTCTGAGGCCCGAAAGCCAGTCCTGCCTCAGCCTCATGCCTCGGTCTGCTGCTCAGGCCTCTTCTTGTCTGGATTGGGAGCTTTAAAAGGCATCTTGTTCATCTCTGCATCCTCAGTGGTCAGCACAGGCCAGTGGTTAGCAGTAGGCACTGAGGAGAAAACAGTATTAACAGCTGTTGCATTTCCAATATGGTAGGCAGTGTGCTCACTTACTGAGCAGTAAGATGTATCATACCATGATACTCCCTGAGGTAGATATTTTTGTCCTTGTATTTCAGATGGAGAAACCAAGGTTTGGTAAGGCGAATAACTTGTCCAAGGTCACATAAGTAGAAAATAGCAGACCCAGGATTCAAACCTTCCTCAGTCTGCCTGTTTCAGAAGTTTCCATTCCAGACAGCCAAACTCAATAGATGGTAGTGGGACTGCACTGCACTGAAAGTTAAGGCAAGGTCAGCAGACCATTTCAAGGAAAGAAACATTAGCAATATATGAGAAGTCCCTTCATATATAGACACCACCTAAGAATTTAAACAGAATTGGGTATAGAATGTACATGGACAATTAGTCCACAAAAGTCCAGTGATAACATCATTCATTCAACCATTTGAAAATATTTACTGAGCATCTACCTTGTTAACTGTTCTAGTCAACTAGAAATGAGACATGCAAGGTTGCTGCCCTCAACCAGTTTATACTCTAGTGAGAGAGACAGAATATAAAAAAGAAGTAAGTTTTAAAATGCTAATTCAAAATATTAACTAAATATTGTGTTCAGTTCAGTGAGGTTCAAGTTCAATTCAGTACAAATAGTGTGGGGAGCATATCAGGAACGCACCCAGGAGGTGTGTGAGGTGCTTGGGGAGGTGGCCTAGTAGCTTGTTCTTGAAGCATGCTTATATTTTATAGGGTGGAATAGAGCATATCGAAGTCCCATCCCTAGAAGCTGCACCCACTGCCATCATAAAAAACAAAACAACAACAACAATAAAAAACCCAACGTCAGATCTAAGAGACACTTTGGTTGAGTTCTGGGAGGAAAGTTAATGGGCCACATACCTGCCCAGTGGGAACTTCCACTTTCAGGGCCTCATTTGTTCCTCCACTAGGGAAGTACCAGATGATACCTCACTTCCCACAGGCCTGAGGCAAACCCCTGCTGTCAGAGAGTCAAGAGAGCCAGCCTTCAATCACAGACACAGTCAAAGGAAGAGCAGAGGAAATGGACTTCCCTTTGCTCTCTCCTCAGACTCCACTGTCTTCCCCTTTTTTCACACAAACCAACACAGACGGAGGAGATGATTCAATCCCCTAGGGCCTCTTTGATGTATGGATGGGCTCACACAGGGCTGCCCCTCGGGTGTGTGTGGCAGGGTAGGGAGGAAGTCAATATGAAGAACTGGAGTGTTAGTTAGCACCCTTCTGGAAGCCAATCTTACACAATCCCACAAAATAAATGTCACATCTGCCAACAGGAGCAATCTGCCCACCAGGCCACATGGGATAACTGTGTAAAAGCAAATCCAAAGCCCGTGGTGGCATCTGGTCAACCCCATGAACAAGCTAGAGGGCTGGAGAGCACCCAAAGGGGTGATATGGGACCACAGACCGAAGTCTATGTAGGTTCCTGTCTGGGCTCAAGGTACTCTGTCCAGGTGGCACTGCTAGGCCCAGACAGTCTCAGACACCAGAGGGAAACCACCTTGGAGGAAGTCTCTCTAAAACAAGGAACTTCCTAAGGGCCAGGGCGCAGAGCAGGGATTCTGTTGCCAGGTCTAAGGAAATACTGGGTTCAGTTCTCCCTCAGCTCCAGGTGTGTGTGTGCACACGTGTGTGTGTGTGTGTGTGTGTGTGTGTGTGTGTGTGTGTGTGTCGGGGAGTGGAGTGGAACAATCTGGCCGTTGTGGTCTAGACTTAGGGTTTTTTCATAACATCTCAGTGACATTTCTAGGCCCTTTAAGGTAATTCATTCAAAGAGAAAACCAAGAGCAAAGAGCTGGTAGAGACCCACTCCCTGTCTCTTTCCATGTCAGGGATTATCCTTCACCATCTCTGTGACTTCATGACTGTGCCCTGCTGTCCTCCATGCTCAGATCTCATGGCCAGCTCTGTTGTAAGTTAATCTCTAAATGTTCTTGAGACTGCCTGTGTGTGCACAATTCATAAACTAAGAAGACAATGGTCTGACAATTAGCTGAGTGGTCGGTAACAGATTCCATTGCAACAAAAGTCTCAGGATTCTTTTGAGGGACCTAGAGTTTTTGTGTGTATCCAATACCCTCTTAAAATAGGTGGGTTCTCCCTGAGCCTTGAGGCTCGTTTTATAAGAATCTTGGTTGTGATGGTCTTGATTTATACCAGTGGAGAAAACACCAACTCCCTTAATCATTAGCGACCAAAGAAGTCTTAGAGACTTAGAATTCTCTTGTCTGAGGCCCGAGGGTTTCAGAGTGATATCTGTGTGAAGGCATTTGGCAAATCAAGATGCTATATAGGATTGATCGGTTGAAAGTCAATCCAGACTCTAGATTCCCCCATTTTTAGGAGATGGAAAAGCCCCTTTACCTTCACCTCCCCTTCTATTGTTCTTCCAGTAATGGTTCAGTAGGGCTGTCCTTAGTATACCCCTGGTGACCTGGCTCTATGGAATGCAGAGGAGCAGGGAAGGGCACTCAGAAAGGGGTTTATCGACTTTCCAACATGTTTTCTGAGAAGGTAGCAGACTGCTCATCTCAACACTTTTGAAAAACCCCACCTGAAGATTCCTCTTCAGGAAGCCCCAGTATATGGCATCAAAGATGCTGGTTAACTGTAGCAAATGTCTGGGTGTGGGTGGCTTCAGGAAGTGAATTCCTACTAGAAAGGAGGGCCCTGGCTCCAGGTGGGGCATACCTCACCTGAGACCTCCCTGGGACATAGATTCCCAGGAGAAATGTCTCTGACGATCAAAGCACCTAGTGATTCTGTAGAGAAGATCTTTATAGGTAATGCTTCAGCTCCCAAGTTGGGGCATGTAGGCACATGCAGCATGGATTCTGGACCATGGCCAAGACTCCCTGCTCTGGTCTCATCATTGATGCTCCAACTCCACCATCAGAGCTTCCCGATTTTGGCTTAAGACTAACACTGTAAACATGTAAATATATCTCATGATATTGGTCTCACTGGTTGAGGTTGCCTTCGATGAATGAGTTTATTAGATCCTTTCCCATGAATAAGTTTAGATTGGGAGGAAAAAGGGAGGGGGCACAAGGCACCTGGTCTTCCAGGAAGAGGTCCAGTAAATCAGAAGGAATCCAAGTGACCATCTGGTTCAGAAGTTGTAACCCACAGCCCACAGGCCACACCCAGCCTGTGTAGCTGGTCTAGAATAGTGCCTATTACAAATTCTGAACTTTATTTCATCTAAGTAGGATACGAGCCCTCCAGTTAATCATAGATCTAACCATTCCTCACCGTCTTGCATCTGTTTACTTCATCTGTTCAGGACACTTGGCCGGAAAATGTGTGTGTGTTTGTGACCCTTGAATTCTGGTACAAGTTTCCACCGAATGCAAAGTCCTTTCAACAACATCATGCAGTCTTTCTTTATTCAACTTTTCACATATTTATTCAAAATATGTGTACTGAGCACCTGCTACGGGCAGCCGTATAAATGTATAGAATTTTAGAGCATGAAGAGTCCTTGGAGATGTTCTAGTCTTACCACTTCATCTCACAGGTGGTGCAAGCCAGGCACAGAGAGCTTCATGACTCATGCAATGCCCCAAAGCTGCTCCAAGGCAGAGCTAAATTTAGTGAGAAGCCGAGTGGTCAGAAGGTAGATGTCTCTCTTGAGACCGCCAGGCACTTCGCTGAAACCCAACTACACTTCAGCTGTGATGCCTCCCTTAATGTGCTTAGTTCAGTGATTCTCAAAGTGTAGTCCAGGGGCCTCTGGGGTCCCTGAGATCCTTTCAGGGCATCTGTGAGGTCAAGACTATGTTTTTGTCGCTCTCATCCTATCAGGTATGTATGGAAGTTCTACGGAGGTGCATGATGTGTGATACAGCAACAGATTGAAGGCAGAAGCATATATGAGAATATCAATCTGTCTCTGAACAAGTTAGCCTAACTGTATAGCTATGCTTCTGTTCTCGCTAAGTATTTTGGGGCGAAATATATTTTTATTTAAAAATATGTTATTTAGGAGCACCTGGCTGGCTCAGTCAGTTAAGCCTCCAACTCTTGATTTCAGCTCTGGTCATGATCTCATGATTCATGAGATTGAGCCCTGCATCAGGCTCTGTGCTCTTAGCACAAAGCCTGCTTGAGATTCTCTCTCCCCGTCTCTCTGCCCTGCCCCTGCTTATGTGCATGTGCTCTTTCTCTCTCAAAATAAATAAACATTTAAAAAATATGTTATTTATGTTAACATTTAATAGGTATTATGTTAACATGTATTATTATTCATTTAAAATAAATTAACCGTTTTTAAATTTCTGTTTTAATTTCTAATGTGTAAAGATCAATAGATATAATCCACATAGTGATAGCTTTTTTGGGTCTTTAATAATTTTTGAGAGTATAAAGAAGTCTTGAATTCAAAAGTTTGAGGACTGCTGACTTATTCTGATAAACCTAGCAAAGGAAAATTACAAAACTTGAATTTTTCCAACAGGCCTATGGTCACATAGAAGTTGTATAATTATTTTGTAAAAAGGAAAAAAAGTGAGTGGGATCCATTTTTGCTTCTTAGAAATGGAAAATGGTGTCTTGCCATGTGGTAGGCCCACGACTCCTTCAGTTCGGTCAAGGACTGATCTGACTTGAGCTGTTCCATCACCAGGGACTGGGAGGAATAACCTGTCCCTGTAGTTATTAAAGTATGAAATTAGAACTAGTGTTACCAGGATTTACATCTCAACCCCCAATCCTGCCCCTCCTGCTTCCATATTAGCTACAAGTCCCACCATCACTTAGGGACCTAGGCCAGAAACCTGGATTCCTCTTACACCCTCCTCTCACTTTCTGCCATACTCACCACTACCGTCTCCCTAAACAACTGTTACCTTTCCTCTTCACTTCAACAGCCACAGTTGAGACAGCTGTGACCTCATACTTGGAGATGGCTCATGTCTTCACTGGTCTCGGGGCTTTTCTTGTCCCCTCCATGGTGGCTCCACTCTGCCAGTTGTCTTTCGATTACATGAATCTGATCCTGATCCATCCAGTTCAACCTTCTTCAAGGCCCTTGGTAATCTGGTCCCTGAGGACAAACCAGCCTCACCACCTCATACACCTCCTGCTAACTTTACCCTCCACTGTGGAGAATTCTTTATATGTCTGCAAACCCACCATGTGCAGTGGGGCTTCAGGGCCCCCAAACTGGAATACACTTCCTTCCTGTTTGTCTACCTGACAAACTCCATATCTCATGTCTCAGCTCAAGAACTCCCTTGTTCTGGAGAAAACTCCAGCTCCTGGAAAGGCCCCATACAAAAATTATTCTATACTGTCTGTTAAATTCCCCTGCTTTATTAAGTATAGCACAATGAACTGAATTGATAATTGCCATCCTGCAGGGTCAGTGGTCTTTGCTCTGGACACCAGGCCTCGTTGTACACGCTGCAGGGTAGAGACAGTGAGTCGGAATGAATGTTCGTTGACCTTAGGACTTGACTCAGAAGTTGGTTTTTCTCTTAATACGTCTAAAGCAACTTTTTTTTTTTTTTTTGTCTTTTGCTTATTTCTCCTTAGAGTGGAATCACAGAGGGGAGAACCAAGATGGCGGAGAAGTCAGGGAACCAGAATTAACATGGTCCCTGGAACACAGCAGTATTGAGATCAGAACCCTTGGAACTCCAGGAATCCAGGCTACAGAGTGAAAGAAACATCTCCACGAGTGTACGGAGACAGCTTGGTGGGACCTATGGCTTCCTTGATTCTCTGCCTGGTCTTTTTTCTCTGCCCCTGTCATTTCTGTCTTTCTATGGGGTAAGCCTTCTTCCACCCTCCCCCTTTTTCATTTTTTCCAGGGTTACTTCAATGAACAAATTAAAACACACCTGGTGGAAGGTCCAAACTGGAATCACAGGGTGAGATCAAGATGATTTATGTTTCTAAAGAGGTGATGGGGATTCAAGAGTACACTTATCATGATGAGCACTGAGTAATGTATAGATTATTGAATCATCATATAATCTATACCTGAAACTAATATAACACTATTTGTTAACTATGCTAGAATTAAAAACTTAATTAAAAAATAGAAAAGATACCTTTAAAAAAGATGAGTTGTGGGGCTTCTGGGTGGCTCAGTTGGTTGAGCACCCAACTCTTGATTTTGGCTCAGGTCATGATCTCACAGTCATGGGTTCCAGCCTCTCAGTGAGGCTGACAGCATGGAACCTGCTTGGTATTCTCTCCCTCCCTCTCTCTCTGCCTCTCCCCTGCTGCTCCTCTCTCTCTCTCTCTCTCTCTCTCTCTCTCTCTCTCTTTCTCTCTCTCTCAAAACAAATTAACTTTAAAAAAAAAAAAAAGATGATTTGTAGTTCTGATACGTTGGTTTCTGGTTAATTGTTCCTGTCACTTTAAGGTTAATAATATAATATTTATGAAGCTTTTATCTAGTATAAATAACACATGGACATTATTCTTATCACTTTCCCATTTAAAACAGTACTTTGTAACATTAATTCTGGCAGTATCTTTCTTATGGTGCCAACATGAAATGGGATAGGTTGTCACAGAGCCTTTGGGCTGATGAAAATAACCTGTGCCCTCTGTTTCTTATTAATACAGAAAGTTTTGTAGAAAGAATGTGATCTGTTGAAATAACCCTTGTCAAACACATAAAAGAGGGTTTGTCACATGGTAGTAAGCAATAAATGCTAGTACTTCTCTCTTCCATCATTGAAGTCAAATTCGAAAAAATTAAGTCCAAAGTTTTCATCACAACATATAAAGCCCTACTGATTTGATGCATGCCCACATCTGATACCTGCCCCTCTTCCCGTGAAACCTTGTGTTCCAGCAATACGCCTTGCCAGCAGTCCATGGATGCACCATGCCACACCGCCTCTCCTCTCTACCTTGATTCACTCAGTTTCTCTGCTGGCAATGCCCTTGCCCCATCTGTCTTCCTGTCCTGCCGGACTCAGAGCATGTATCGCCTTCTCTGGAAACACTTCTGGTCTTCCCCAGCTTGGATTAGCCGTTCCACCTTGAAGCTCTGGCAAAATCTTAGGCTGACCTCTCTCAGAGCTATACGACCTTGGGCACAGGACCTGACCTCTCTTATCTTTGCTTCCTCCTCTGTAAAAGAAGAAGAAGAATGGTTTCCACCTCAAGGGTTATCAGGATAATTACTTGAGGTTTATGTAAAGTGCTTAGAATTATACCTGGGATGTATTAACTATGCCCTAAATGCTAGTTGTTACATTTATTTTGGTATCGCTTACTACAATGAAAATATCTGCACACTTACCTGGGTATCTATGCCTGTCTTTTTCCTCTGTCTCTGAGAGCCTAGCATACCTCCTAGCAAGTACTCTGTAAACTGAACTAACTCTTGATATCTATCAATGTCCATACATAGCTTTATATGATAGTAGCCAGCAGAGAACAATCGTGCACGTTCTCATCTTTCACTTTACATCATCTAGGCTTTTGCCATTTTTAACAGCTATAGACATGCCTATTCATTATCCTTTATGTTTTTATAATCGATTTTCTTATGAGCATCTTTGGCCTTAAACAATAAGTGCTTCCCTGTGGCAACAAGCAATTATCTGGTCAAAACTTATAAACATCTTTACAACCTTTTAGGGGCATCACCACACTGATCTCCAAAGAGACCGGGCTAATATACAATTTCTCATGAAACTATTTCTTTCCAACCTTGTCATCATTGGATTTTATCACTAGTTTTGTTACTTTAATGGGGATATAATAGTATCTCTGAGTTGTTTTTATTTGTCTGTTTTTAATCACTAGCATGGATGGACATTTTATCACATGATAAGATACAACATCTTTTCCATCAGCAACAAAACATCTATTCATTTTTTACTACATTCAAAGTAGTATCCAAATGGGAACATTATACATTTCTATAAAATTTTTACACTTATTCAGATATAAAATTTCCCCAACCTATGTCTTTTCTTTTCAATGGGTACTTACAACATCTGCTATCACAGAAATTTGTACATGAATGGTGCCCCTGTAGTCAGGCAACTTAGTGATACTGACCTTCAAGCTGTCCCATGACAGTCTTCCCTAGTATTCAGTTACGTGAATTTTTTACTTCAAGCTCCTTTTTTGACAGGTTGTTTTTAAATAGTTTGTTCTTTGACTTATTGAGTGTCTATTCTATGGTATAGCTCTGAGGTTTATTCTCTTCCTTACTGAGATCCAGTTTCTACAAAGCATATTGAATAATGATCCTTTTCCCTGCTGTCATACTGTTTCTACTATGTTATAAAGTTCTATACAATTTTGAATTTCTGAATTTTCTATTACTCGATTGCACTGATGAATCTCTTAAACTGCAAGCTATATGGTTTCAATCACTGTTACTTTTTTATTGTTTTTAATTTTAATTCCAGTATATTAACATACAGTGTTATATTAGTTGCAGGTGTATAATATAGTGATTCAACAATTCTAGACATTGCTTAGTGCCCATCATGGTAAGTGCACTCCTTAATCCCCATCACCTATTTTGCCTATCCCCCCCCACCACCTCCCCTCTGGTAACCACCAGTTTGTTCTCCATAGTTAAGAGTTTGTTTCTTGGTTTGTCTCTTTTTTTTTTCCTTTGCTCATTTGTTGTTTCTTAAACTCCACATATGAGTCCATCTCTGACGGACTTATTTCACTTAGCATCATACTCTTTGCCTCCAACCCTGTCATTGCAAATAACAAGATTTCAGTCTTTTTATGGCTGAATAATATTCCATTGAATATATATATATATATACCATATCCTCTTTATCCATTCATCAATTGATGAACACTTTGGCTGCTTCCATATCTTGACAGTTGTAAATAATATTGCAGTAAACATAAGGGTGCATGAATCCCTTTGAAATAGTGTTTCGTTTTGTTTTGTTTTAGCCTTCAGGTAAATACCCAGTAGTGTGATTACTGGATCATAGGGTAGGCCTCATTTTTAAATTTTTGAGGAAGTCCCATACTGTTTTCCACAGGAGCTACACAAGTTTACATTCTCATCAACAGTGTATGAGGGTTCCTATTTCTCCACATCCTCTCTAACCGCTGTGGTTTCTTGTGTTGTTGATGTTAGTCATTCTGACAGGTGTGAAGTGATATCTCACTGTGGTTTTGATTTGCATTTCCCTGATGATGAGTGATGTTAAGCATCTTTTCAAGAGTCTGTTGGCCGTCTGTATGTCTTCTTTGGAGAAATGTCTATTCACATCTTCTGCCCATTTGTTAATTAGGTTATTTGGGTTTTTTGGTGTTGAGTTGTATCAGTTCTTTATATATTTCGGATGCTAATCCTTTATCAGAGATGTCATTTGCAAATATCTTCTCCCATTCAGTGGGCTCTCTTTTGGTTTTCTTGGTTGTTTGCTTCACTGTGAAGAAGTTTTTTTATTTTGATATAGTCCCAATAGCTTATTTTTGCTTTTATTTCCTTTGCCTCAGGATATATACCTAGAAAAATATTGCTACAGCCAATGTCAAAGAAATTACTGCCTATGCTCCCTTCTAGGATTTTATGGTTTCAGGACTCACATTTAGGTCTTTAACCATTTTGAGTTTCTTTTTGTGTATGGTGTAAGAAATTGGTCCAGTTTTACTCTTTTGCATGTTGCTGTCCAGTTCTCTCAACACCATTTATTGAAGAGACTGTCTTTTTCCCATTGCATACTCTTTCCTGCTTTGTTGAAGATTACTTGACCATATAGTTGTGGGTTCATTTCTGGGTTTTCTATTCTGTTCCATTGATCTATGTGCCTATTTTTGTGTCAGGACCATGTTAGTTTTGATTACTACCTCTTTGTAGTATAACTTGAAATCTGGAATTGTGATACCTCCAGCTTTACTTTTCTTTTTCAAGATTGTTTTTGGCTATTTGGGGTCTTTTGTGGTTCCCTACAAATTTTAGAATCGTTTGTTCTAGTTCTGTGAAAAATGTTTTGGTAATTTGAGAGAGATTGCATTGAATCTGTAGATTGCTTTGGATAGTACAGATATTTTAACAATATTTATTCTTCTCATCCATGATCATGGAATATCTTTCCACTTGTTTGCATCATTGTCAATATCTTTCATCAATGTTTTACAATTTTCAGGTACAGGTCTTTCACTTCCTTGGTTATGTTTATTCCTAGGTAGTTTAGTATCTTTCATGCAATTGTAAACAAGACTGCTTCCTTAATTTCTTTCTCTTGCTTCATTATTAGTACATAAAAATTCCACAGATTTCTGGTATGTAATTGGACTGGAGTCAACATGGGGGAGAAGTAGGGGAATCCGTACTTCCCGCGTCTCTCAAACAAAGAAGGACTGAAGCTAAAGGACTTTGAACCCCAAGAGTCTGGGAGGAAAAGAGACTAGTCTACTGGGGAGAAACTGGGACAATCTGGGGGGCCATAGCTGGGTGATTGCGAACTGGGGGAGATAAAACAGGCCTTGTAGGCACAAAGGGGAGGGATCCCCTTCTGCAGAGAGACAAAGGGAAGACAAAGAGTGGCTGGGGAAGTGTTGGACTGTATCTGGACAAGAGAAAAAACCTTGGACCAGGACAGAGAGGGATCTCATCTCTAACTGCAGGTTGGAGGATCTCTAACTGCAGATCCCATCTTCGGACTGGGGCCGGCTGCTCTGTTCGCGCACCTGGGGAGGAGGGGAGCCACCTCCAGGTTCAGTGGCAGATCAAGGGCACAGTCCACAGCAGGAGAAACCGGTCCCCTCCCCTGAAGTGCTGCAACACAGGACAAAACCAGCTGGGACCACATATCGGGAGGTGCTTCCCCAGTACCGGGGCATATGGAGTGGGAGTTTAACTCCCAGCCAAGCACTGGGGCAAGGGAGTCAGTGGAGTGAGACACACAGCCTCATCTGTGCCTGCAGCACAGTGAGGACAGCTCCAAAGGAGTGATTTGGGACACTGGGTCGTGGAGAAGAGACTGGGGGGTTGCCATTTTTCTCCCCACCACCACCAAGGCAGGGCCTCAGAGATTGGTCAGTGGAGGCGGGACCAGCCTACACCAAACCACCCCCCTCCCCATGGGTAACTGCATATCTACTGGAGTGGGATAGACATTGTGGAACCAGATGGACCCCTTCTCCATTCCAGCACTGTTGCATTGCCTGGATTAACTGTAGGACAATTCTTATTTGGATATATTCCCCCTTCCATTTCTCCTTCTTATCTCTTCCCTCCTCTAGGCTATTTACTCTGGTTATTGGTTTGTTTAAACAGACATATTTAATCCATTCTCTTGATACATGTTCTACACCTCCTTCTTTACATTCCCTTCTCTCTCTGGAATAACCAAGCCATATAATTTCTCTGTCTGGGTAACTTTATCTTCATTTCTTTTTCCTCCCCCCTTCCTTATTTTCCTTTCTCTCTCTCTGGGTTAGGCCTTTAGTCTCTCTTCCTGGTCAATGTTTATTTTTTACTTTTTCCCACCCCTGTCATTTCTTTTTTTTGTATGCACTCTTCCATCAGCACCGCCTTTACCCTGTTCTTTGCTTGTAGCTAGTGTTTCTGGTTTTTGCTTTTGGATTGTTTTTAGTTTTTTGGTTTTTTATTTTTCTTTGTTTGTTTGTTTTCTTGGTTTGTGTGTTTGCATGTTTTGGTTTCCTGTTTGTCTGTTTGTTTTCCTTTCCAGGGCTACTTCAAGGAACAAATCAAGGCACACCTGGTGGAGGGTCCAAAACATCACTATGAGTAGGGAGATACAGTAACTGAAATAAAAACAACAGACAACAAGTAACAGTCTCCAAAAAAAACACCTCCTGAAGGGCCAGGCCCTGGATAGCGTATGACCCCCCGCTTTCATATAGCAGTGTTCTCAGACGCAGAGCACATAACAAGCTTTTAGAACTCATAAGGGACAGAAAACTAGGCAAAATGATGAAATGGAAGAATTCTCCTCAAAAGAAATTCCAGGAAGAAGTGACAGCTAAAGAATTGATCAAACCCGATATAAGCAACATAACTAAACAAGAATTTAGAATAATGGTCATAAGATTAATCGCTGGGCTTGAAAAAAGCATAGAAGACAGGAGAGCATCTACTGCTGCAGAGATCAAGGGACTAAAAAATAGTCATGATGAATTAAAAAATTTTATAAATGAGGTGCAAAATAAAATGGAGGTGACCACAGTGCAGATTGAAGAGGCACAGGGAGAATAGGTGAATTAGAAGCCAAAATTATGGAAAAAGAGGAAGCGGAAAAAAAGAGAGAAAAAAAAATCCAGGATCATGAGGGGAGAATTAGAGAACTAAGTGATTCCATCAAATAGAACAATATCCATATCATAGGAATTGCAGAAGAAGAAGAGAGAGAGAAAGGGGCTGAAGGTGTACTTGAACAAATCATAGCTGAGAACCTCCCTGATCTGGGGAAGGAAACAGGCATTGAAATTCAAGAGGCACAGAGAACTCCCTCCAAACGTAACTTGAATTGATCTTCTGCATGATATATCATAAACTGGCAAAATACAAAGATAAAGAGAAAATTCTGAAAGCAGCTAGGGAAAAACAGGCTCTAACTTACAAAGGTAGACACATAAGAATAGTAGCAGACCTATCTACTGAAACTTGGCAGGTCAGAAAGGAATGGCAGGAAATCTTCAATGTGATGAACGGGAAAAATATGCAGCCAAGAATCCTTTATCCAGCAAGCCTATCATTCAGAAAAGAAGGAGAGATAGAGGTTATCCCAAACAAAACCTGAAAGGAATTCATCACAACTAAACCAGTCCTAGAAGAGATCCTAAAGGGAACTCTGTGAGTGAAATGTTGCAAGGACCACAAAGTACCAGAGACATCACTACAAGCATGAAAACTACAGATGTCACAGTGACTGTAAACCCACATCTTTCAATAATAACACTGAATATAAATGGACTAAATGCTCCAACCAAAAGACATAGTGTATCAGAATGGATAAAAAAACAAGACCCATCTATTTGCTCTCTACAAAAGACCCACTTTAGACCTGAGGACACCTTCAGATTGAAAGTGGGATGAGGAAATATCCATCATGCTACTGGAAGTCAAAAGAAAGCTGAGGTAGCCATACTTATATCAGACAAACTAGACTTTAAATTAAAGGCTGTAACAGGAGATGAAGAAGGGCATTATATAATAATTTCAGGGTCTATCCATCAGGAAGAGCTAAAAATTATAAATGTCTATGCGCCGAATACGAGAGCCTCCAAGTATATAAAACAATGAATGACAAACATAAGCAACCTTATTGATAAGAATGTGGTAATTGCAGTTACAACAATGGACTTACAACAATGGACAGATCTTACACTTACAACAATGGACAGATCATCTAGACAGAGAATCAGTAAAGAAACAATGGCCCTGAAGGATACATTGGACCAGATGGACTTGACAGATATATTTAGAACTCTACATCCCAAAGCAGCAGAATATACTTTCTCCTCGAGTGCACATGGAATACTCCAAGACAGATCACATACTGGGTCACAAAACATCCCTCAATAAGTATAAAAGAATTGAGATCAGATCATGTACACTTTCAGATCACAATGCTATGAAACCTGAAATAAACCACAATAAAAAAGTCTGGAGGGGCGCCTGGGTGGCGCAGTTGGTTAAGCGTCCGACTTCAGCCAGGTCACGATCTCGCGGTCCGGGAGTTCGAGCCCCGCGTCAGGCTCTGGACTGATGGCTCAGAGCCTGGAGCCTGTTTCCGATTCTGTGTCTCCCTCTCTCTCTGCCCCTCCCCCGTTCATGCTCTGTCTCTCTCTGTCCCCAAAATAAATAAACGTTGAAAAAAAAATTAAAAAAAAAAAAAGTCTGGAAAGTCTCCAAAAGCATGGAGGTTAAAGAACATCTTACTAAAGAATGAATGGGTCAACCAGGCAATTAGAGAAGAAATTTAAAAATATATGGAAACAAATGAAAATGAAAATACAACAATCCAAAACCTTTGGGACACAGCAAAGGCAGTCTTAAGAGGAAAATACATTGTAATCCAGGCCTATTTCAAGAAACAAGAAAAATCCCAAGTATGAAATCTAACAGCACACTTAAAGGAACTAGAAGCAGAACAGTAAACACACCCCAAACCTAGCCAAAGAAGATAAACAATAAGGATCAGAGCAGAAATAAAAAATATAGAATCCAAAAACCACAGTAGAACAGATCAATGAAATCAAGAGTTGGTTCTTTGAAAAAATAAACAAAATTAATAAACCTCTAGACAAGCCCCTCAAAAAGAAGAGAGAGGATCCAAATAGATAAAATAATGAATGAGAATTGATTTATTATGACAAATCCCTCAGAAATACAAGGGAATTATGTTCCCAGAATTATCAGGGAATACTATGAAAAATTATATGCCAACAAGCTGGAAAACCTGGAAGAAATGGACAAATTCCTAAATACCCATACACTACCAAAACTCAAACAAGAAGAAATAGAAAATTTGAACAGACCCATAACTAGTGAAGAAATTCAATCCATTATCAAAAATCTCCCAACAAATAAGAGTCCTGGACCAGATGGCTTCTCTGGGGAATTCTACCAGACATTTAAAGCAGAGATAATACCTATCCTTGCAAGCTGTTCCAAAAAATAGAAATGAAGGGAAAACTTCCAGACTAATTCTATGAAGCCAAAATTACTTCGATTCCCAAACCAGACAGAGACCCAGCAGAAAAAGAGAACTACAGGCCAATATCCCTGATGAATATGGATGCGAAAATTCTCAACAAGATACTAGCAAATCGAATTCCAAAACATATAAAAGCAATTATTCACCATGATCAAGTGGGATTCATTCCTGGGCTATAGGCAGGTTCAATATTCGCAAATCAATCAATGTGATACATCTCATTAATAAAAGAAGAGATAAGAACCATATGATCCTGTCAATCGATGCAGAAAAACCATTTGACAAAATTCAGCATCCTTTCTTAATAAAAACCCTCAAGAAAGTCGGGATAGAAGGAACATACTTAAACATCATAAAAGTCACTTATGAAAAGCCCACAGCTAATATCATCCTCAATGGGGAAAAAGTGAGAGTTTCCCCCTGAGATCAGGAACATGACAGGGATGTCCACTCTCACCGCTGTTGTTTAACATACTGTTGGAAGTCCTAGCATCAGCAATCAGACAACAAAATGAAATAAAAGGCATCAGAATTATCAAAGATCAAGTCAAACTTTCACTTTTCACAGACGACATGATACTCTACATGGAAAACCCGACAGACTCCACCAGAAGCCTGCTAGAACTGACACATGAATTCAGCAAAGTCGCAGGGTACAAAATCAATGTACAGAAATAGGTTGGATTTTTATACACCAATAATAAAGCAACAGAAAGAGAAATAAAGAAACTGATGCCATTCACAATGGCACCAAGAATCATAAAATACCTAGGAATAAACCTAACCAAAGATGTAAAAGATCTGTATGCTGAAAACTATAGAAAGCTTATGAAGGAAATTGAAGAAGATACAAAGAAATGGAAAAACATTCTATGCTCATGGATTGGAAGAAAAAATACTGTTAAATGTCAATACTACCCAAAGCTATCCACACATTCAGTGAAATATCAATCAAAATTGCACCAGCATTCTTCTCAAAGCTAGAACAATCCTAAAATTTGTATGGAACCACAAAAGACCCCAAATAGCCAAAGCAATATTGAAGAAAACCAAAGCAGGAGGCATCACTATCCTAGACTTTAGCCTCTACTACAAAGCTGTAATCATCAAGACAGTATGGTATGGGCACGAAAACAGACACAGACCAATGGAATAGAATAGAGACCCCAGAATTGAACCCACAAATGTATGGCCAACTAATCTTTGACAAAGCAGGAAAGAACATCCAATGGAAAAAAAGACAGTCTCTTTAACAAATGGTGCTGGGAGAACCGGACAGCCACGTGCAGAAGAATGAAACTAGACCACTTTCTTACACCATACACAAAAATAAACTCAAAATGGATAAAGGACCTGAATGTGAGACAGGAAACCATCCAAACCCTAGAGGAGAAAGCAGGAAAAAACCTCTTTGACCTCAGCCGCAACAATTTCTTACTTGACACATCTCCAGAGGCAAGGAAATTAAAAGCGAAAATGACCCATTGGGACCTTATGAAGATAAAAAGCTTTTGCACTGCAAAGGAAACAATCAACAAAACTAAAAGGCAACCGACGGAATGGGAAAAGATATTTGCAAATGACATATCAGATAAAGGGCTTGTATCCAAAATCTATAAAGAACTCAGCAAACTCCACACCTGAAAAACAAATAATCCAGTGAAGAAATGGGCAGAAGACATGAATAGACCCTTTTCTATAGAAGACATCCAGATGACCAACAGGCATATGAAAAGATGCTCAATGTCGCTCCTCATCAGAGAAATACAAATCAAAACCACACTGAGATACCACCTCACGCCAGTCAGAGTGGCTAAAATGAGCAGATCAGGAGACTATAGATGCTGGAGAGGATGTGGAGAAACGGGAACCCTCTTATACTGTTGGTGGGAATGCAAACTGGTGCAGCCGCTCTGGAAAACAGTGTGGAAGTTCCTCAAAAAATTAAAACTAGAATTACCTTATGACCCAGAAACAGCACTGCTAGGAATCTACCCAAGGGATACAGGAGTGCTGATGCATAGGGGCACTTGTACCCCAATGTTTATAGCAGCACTTTCAACAATAGCCAAATTATGGAAAGAGCCTAAATTTCCATCAACTGATGAATGTATAAAGAGATGTGGTTTATATATATGATGGAAAACTACTTGGCAATGAGAAAGAATGAAATCTGGCCATTTGAAGCAACGTGGATGGAAGTGGAGACTGTTATGCTAAGTGAAATAAGTCAGGCAGAGAAAGACAGATACCATATGTCTTCACTCATATGTGGATCTTGAGAAACTTAACAGAAGACCATGGGGGAGGGGAAGGGGGAAAAAGTTACAGAGACGGAAGAAGGCAAACTATAAGAGACTCTTGGGTACTGAGAACAAATTGAGGGTTGATGGGGGGTAGGAGAAAGTGGGCGATGGGCATTGAGGAGGGCACTTGTTGGGATGACCACTGAGTGTTGTATAGAAAGCAATTTGACAATAAATTATATTTTAAAAGATTCCATGGATTTCTGTACATTGATTTTGTTTCCTGCAACTTACTGAATTCATTTATCAGTTCTAGTAGTTTTTTGGTGGTCTTTAGGGTTTTCCATATAGTGTATCATGCCATCTGCAAATAGTGAATGTTTTATTTCTTCTTTACTGATTTGGATGCCTTTTATTCCTTCCTCTTGTTTGATTGCTGTGGCTAGGACTTCCAGTGTTACATTAAATAATAGTAGTGAGAGTGGACATCCATATCTTGTTCCTGACCCTGGGTAAATGCCCTCAGGTTTCCCCCATTCAGTATGATGTTAGCTGTGGTTTTCCCATATAAGACCTTTACTATGTTGAGGTATGTTCCCTCTAAACCTACTCTTTTGAGGGTTTTCATCATGAATAGATGTTGTACTTTGTCAAATGCTTTGTCTGCATCTATTGAAATGATCATATGGTTTTTATCCCTTCTTTTGTCGATGTGATATATCATATTAATTGACTTGCAAATATGGAACGGCCCTTGCATCCCAGGGATAAATCCCAGTTGACTATGGTGAATGATTTTTTCTAATGTATCATTGGATTTGCTTTGCTAATATTTTGTTGAGGATTTTTGCATATGTTGCAAAAATATTTTTTTTTTGACCTGTAGAGATATTGACCTGTAGTTCTCCTTTTTTGTAGTTCTCTTTTACCTGGTTTTAGTGTTGGGAGAATGCTAGCTGCACAGAATGAATTAGGAAGTTTTCCTTCCTTTTCTACTTTGTGGAACAGTTTGAGAAGAATAGGTATTAACTCTTCTTTAAATGTTTGGTAGAATTCACTTGTGAAGCCATCTGGTCCTGGACTTTTATTTGCTTGGAGTTTTTTTGACTACTGATTCAATTTCACTGCTGAAAATTGGTCTGTTCAAAATTTCTATTTCTTCCTGATTCAGTTTTGAGAGGTTATATGTTTCTAGGACTTTATCTGTTTCTTCTAGGTTGTCCAATTTGTTGGCATATCATTTTTCATAATATTCTCTTATAATGTTTTATATTTCTGTGGTGTTGGTTGTTATTTCTCCTCTTTCTTTTTTTTAAAAAAAGTTTTATTTATTTATTTTTTTGAGAGAGAGAGAGAGAGAGAGAGAGAGAGAGAGAGAGAGAAACAGAGTGTGAATAGGGGAGGGATAGAGAGAGAAGGAGTTACAGAATCCCAACCAGGCTCCAGGATCTGAGCTGTCAGCACAGAGCCCGACGCAAGGCTCAACTCACGAACTGGGAGATCATCACCCGAGCCACATCAGATGCTTAACCGACCGAGCCACAGGGTGCCCCTATTTCTCCTCATTCATTTCTGATTTTATTATTTGTGTCCTCTCTCTCTCTCTCTCTCTCTCTCTCTCTCTCTCTCTCTCCCTGTCTCCTTTTTTTTTTTTTAGAAGTCTGACTAAAGTTTAATTATTTGGTTGATCATTTCAAAGGACCAGATCTTGGTTTCATTGATGTGTTTTTTTGTTGTTTTAGTTTCTATTGTGTTTATTTCCAATCACTGTTACTTTTGTAACATGCTGTACAGTCTATCAGGACAATAGGAAACTTATTATCAATCTAAAATGGTTTTGCCCTCATTTATTCCTTCGGGAGTGGAGAAGTAAGAACAATGAGAGCTAGGATGGTCAGGGAACCTTAACTTTCTTTCCTATCTGCAGACTTTGGATGGCCGTAATGGTAGAGAGCAGACCTCAGAAACCAGCTACCCCACCTGACCTACACTTTTACTTTGAATGGAGGACAAGGGTAATGCATTTCAGGGTGTTACAGAGTTTCCGTTTGGGATGATGAAAAGGTTCTGGAAATGGACAGTGGTGATGTTTGTACAACAATACGGGTACACCTAATGCTACTTAATTGTACACTTAAAAATGTTAAAATGGACAGTTTTATGTTATGTATATTTTATCACAACAAAAAGAATTACTTAAGGAATTACAAACATAAGGAGCAAGGAATGACATAAAAAATATTTCTGATAGAAAAAGCATAATGTAAAATTATATCTATACTATAATTAAAAGAATCTAAAATCTACACAAATGAAAAAGGATTAGAAAGGATCATGGAAAATTAAAAGTATATTTTAGGACCATGGGATTATGTATGAATATCTTCTTTCTTTTATTTATAATTTTAATAATGTTGCCACAATGTTTTTGATGTCAATTAACATAATTAGGTAATAATTGCCTACCCTCTTCCTCCCCTCCCCTAAATGCTGAATTTGAACAAAGGAATGTATATAGATAAGATCAAGAATACCCAGAAACACCTCCTTCTGCCTTGAAGGCTCAAGAAACAAATCAGCCTGGAAATGCTTGAAGAGGAACAGAAAAAAATTCTCCCTTGGATGTAGTCCCTGGTCTATTCTCACCACTGAGCTCTGCCTAATAGAATGGCTTTCTAGAACTCTTCTGATTTGTTACTTGCCAGAATGTACTAAAAATACATCTTTTCAAAATACTTCCTGTATCAGCAGCAGAATCAATATAAATCCTCCAGAGGTCTTGGTATTTAGAACCCTAGATCTTTCCTTGGGTTACTTGTGCAGAGTAGTCATAGTGTGTTAGGGTTCAAGGAAGCAAAGGAACCTTACTTGACCATTTTGTACTTCTCACATGCCAGAATTTAGATGAGGCATTCAGATGAGGCATTAAATATAAAATTTAAATGCATAGATGAATTCACAAGAAAAAGGAAGAAATATATAGATGTCAGTAACAAGAGAAAGGTATAAAGGAGAGTAGTGAGAATAGTAAGTAGTGAGAACAAAGCCTGTGGCTTCCTGAGGAAGATGCTAGAACTCAGTAACTTGGGCACCTAGATTTTGCCACCTGGTGAGCCCTGAAAATGAGCTATTGGTCCTGCAAAGAATAGAAGTTAGCACCGAGGCCCGTACACACAGCCAGAATCGTCTACAAGTAAAAGGCTCAGTAAAAAGGTGAACTAGAAAAACAAAATCCATCCACCAGCACTGAATGATAGCAAAGAATATCTCTGTTTTCACCTAGAATCTAAGTGAGGAAAAAATAAAATAAAATAGTTTCGGTCAAGAATATGCAAACCTGGAGCTTTATTTCATGAGGATTTGTATTTGATTTTCTCTTGGGTATTTCTTTTTGGCTATTCTCACGGTCCCAGAAACTGCAGGCCAAGGAATTCTAATAATTGATCCCAAGCCAGCGATAGCTCACTTAATTCTGAGAAAATTAAGTGGAAAATTCTGGAGGGAGGCCAAGCCAGGCCACAAGAATTTCTCTTAGGAAAAACAAGCAAGGCTCATCAGTGATGAGCTCAGAATCAACATTTTCAAAACACATGAGGAGAACATCACCACGAGCACAAGTCAGCAGACAGTAAATAGCAGGATTTGAGCCCTAAAAACGTGAGATAACGGGATTGAAATCTAAGAGATAGGACATAAGTATATTTAAATTAATTAATGAAGAAATAAACCCTAATAAAAAGGTGTCACTGTGAAAACCAATGGGTATATTTTTTTTAAATAGAATTTCTAAAAATTAAAAAAAAAAAAAGTCATTGAAGCTGTAAACAGTGGATGAGGCAGACACCTGACACCTGGTGTTAGACACCCGAAGAGAAAACAAGTCAACTAGATGAGAGATATTAATCCCCTGGGAGGGGTCTTTGCGTGGGCACAAGAAAGGTGGTCCTCATAACTGCCACCGAGGCTCCAGGCAGACGATGGGGCCTGGCAAACACCACCAAGCCTGTAAGAAAACCCACAGACGATTCCATGTATGTTGTCAATGACGAGAATCAACTTGGCCCCAGTTTGGGGCTCTTGGATTACTGGAGAAGATTTTGGTGTTGCCCGAGGAGTTTTTGCGTTCGTTGGGTTCACTGATCTGTTGGGTGGATTTATTGCTTGAAATTGGGACAATTGTGAGTCAATTTGGGAAACGTTCTTGGTCCACTTGCTGGTAAAATCCCAATGGCACCCTAAATATTAGCTTGATCTATGCAAGTCTTACTCCAGTTTCACTTGCTTATATGATAACGTCACAGATGTAATATTGGTGGCTACCAATATTTTTATGTCCGCTATTGAATTCTTCCAATGCTGAGAACAGTTGCTAAGTTTTTCAATCCTTGCTGTGTCACTGCTAAATTAAAGCCAACGTTCGTCAGCAAAGTAAACATCGCAGCCCGGTTGATTTTGGCAGTTTCTTTGGCACCTCTGCTGTTCAGTTATGCTGACAGGATTCATCTTCAGACGTGGTGTTTGATATTTTGCAGCACAGCTGCCTCAGCTTAGTTACTAGCATTATGCTCCGAATGCTGATCAGGTGAAAAAATGTCGAGGAAAGTTATCCATCAACATTAGGAAGGAAGCAATACGCATCACTGGCACCAAGGCCACTTGGAAATCTACAGGAATATCCCATTTGAGTGCTCAGCCTGAAAAAAGACGTGTCATAAAAAACCATGTCATCAAAATTGAAGTACTGTGCATTGAAAATAAGCTTTATCATGAGGATATGCAGAATTTCCAGTGTGTTTTTAAATATAAATAGAACTTAGCATAGCATTTTTTTATTTTGGGGTTCTTGTTTAATTTACAAAACAGCAAGTATTCCAATTATTGTCAATCATTTCAAAATACATTAAAAAGAACACAGAAACTGAAATCATCACCTGTTTTA
>NW_024412411.1:22019489-22039371 GCF_014898765.1 Herpailurus yagouaroundi | reverse complement strand
AAAATGATTGATAATAATTGGAATACTTGTTGTTTTGTAAATTAAACAAGAACCCCAAAATAAAAAAAATGCTATGCTAAGTTCTACTTGTATTTAAAAATACATTGGAAGTTCTGCATATCCTCATGATAAAGCTTATTTCCCCCTCACTTGCACTCTCCGTCTTTCTAAAATAAAAATTAAATTAAATTAAATTAGTCGCAAAGCACTAGGGAATTTTATGTGTTTAAATATATATCTCATGCAACCTAGCTGAAGAGTTCTGTGTTTGATTTTTAGATTTGTGGACATCGATAGTTCAATTATCTAATTGCTTAGGATAAGGAGAGAAAAAAGGAAGTTTAGCTATGGATAAAGAAAAGTTGTAAAGAGATTTAAAATGCAGGAAGTTTTGAAAACAATAAATAAGATGAAACATAAAATAGAAGCTGTTGAAGTTTACACTCAGAAAAGTCCTCCAACTCTAGGGTGCCTATCAGTGTATGTACTGGGATAACGATTAGCACAGGTATTGGAATTTGAGAGCATGTCCATTACCCTTTGCTGTTTGGGAGACAATGACGTACACCACGCCTTTATACTGTGTCTCTTGCAGAGTCAGTTGACATTACACTGGAGCTTCTACTCAAGTGATATAAAAACAATATGAAGTTATATGTTTTTAAAAGGTTTTAAACTTCGGAGAGTCTTTTTGTCAATATTTTACAGGAATAAGGGAGTTGGAAGTAAAAATTATTTACAAGATTCAGCACAAAATGATAACGAAATGAACAATATGAAAGAGTGGTTGGGATAGAAAGATAGGGTCTAATATATATCTAGTAGATGTTCTAGAAGGAAAGAAATAAAAACGTTTGACTTACAATAGCTGAAGTTTTCCTCAATTAATGAAAGACATAAATCCAGAAAAAGAGCATTACATTTCCAAACAGAATTTTAGAAGTCCATATCCTGGCCAATTGTATTGAAACTAATAGAGTAGGCAGTCAGACTAGAGCTGGAGACAAGGGTGGGGAAAAATGGGTTATACATTAGAACCCCCAGGGCACATCCAGATTTTGTGGCTCTCATCATCCTGGCCTTGTGGCTTCCAGTATCCCGGGGCTGACAGATCAAGAACCACAGGTGCAGAACAAGCACCCTCCTCTTATACCTCTGCCCCAGGGTAACCCCTAGGCTCATTATAATGCTTTTGAATTATAGTTCCCTCTCTGCATGGGGAAAAGCTGCCATAATGTTCTGGTACAAACCTTGTAGGGTCAAAAACTCCTCCCCAGTCAGTGGGAGGAGCCCCCCCCCACCTCCAAATGATTGGAGGCAGCCTCCACTAGCCTCTACCACCCTGTCCACGACCCCTGTAGCCTCAGGGAAGTTGCCACCTCTTTTCCTGCCCACTCTCCCATCTTGAGAGTATACTGTCCCAAAGAAACTGCTTTGGGCTTGCTGCTTTCCTTCTGGATGCCTTTATTCTAGCATGGGGCATCCAAGAACCAAGACCTCTATTCACACAACACAGAATCTCCCATTGGTAACAAAATCATAAAACATCAAAGACATAAAGGAGATTCTAAAAGTAGCCTGGGAGAACAGACAGGTCACCACAAATGGTAATTAGACTAACAACATACTTCCTAATAACATCAACAGAGGCTAGAAAAATGTCTCCAAAATACTGAGACAAAAATACCTGTTAACCTAGACTATTAGCCCCAGCTAAACTATCACATAAGGATAAAGACATTTTCAAACAAGGGGCACCTACCTAGGTGGCTCAGTTGGTTAAGTATCCAACTCTTGATTTCTGCTCAGGTAATGATGTGAGCAGGTCGTGAGATCAAGCCCTGCATCAGGCTGTGTGCTGACAGTGTGGAGTCTGTTTGGGATTCTCCCTCTCTCTCTCTCTCTCCCTTTCCCCATGCTCTCTCTTTCTCTTTCTCAAATAAATAAAAAAACATTAAAAAAAAAAGACATTTTCAGGCAAATAAGAACTACTAACATATGCACTTCAGCAATAAAAAAACTGAATCCAGGTAGAAAGAATGAGATGTAAGAAGCAAAATTAAGAGGAAAAAGGATCAATTTGAACATGCATTGTTTGAATGAAATAATAATAAAACAACAATAATACTAATTAAAGTAATTTGGAGGTATTTTTTTAATATAGCACTAAAATACTAGCAAACAATAAAACAAAATGGGAGGGAGGAATCAGTTAAAGCCACTTACCATCCTTGTGTTATTCGAGACAAAAGAAGAGATACTGAACAATTGTAGAATTTATGTTTAGCATTCATATTAAAAATTTAAGGGTAATTGCTAAAATAAAAGAAATAGAAGGAGCAATAGAGGAGGGAGCGGAAATAAAGAAAATTTTATCTAATAGGAGACAAGAAAGGAGCAGAAAAGAAACTCAAAATAAACAGAAATTAGAAAGAACAAAACAGGATAGTAGAAATCTACATACATCAATAATAAAAATAAACACACGAGAAGGTTAAACTTAGCAGTTACAAGGAAATCCCAGAATATTTTAAAATTTAATTAAATATTGTCTAATATCATACAGCAGTTAAAATTAATGCACCAAATGTGTCAACAAGGATAAAGCCCCAAACACAATGTTGAGTGGGGGGAAAAAGACGTAAAACAATATTGCAACATTATAACATTTATGCATATTTTTAAATACCTCAAATTATAACATATATTGTTTTCTATATTTATATACGTACACACAAAAATTTATATAATCAAATTGTTTCAAAAGTTCATGGGAAGAATACACAGAAACTTTGAGATAGTGGTTAGAGAAGTGGTAATGCTAGGGAAAAGGAATGAATGAGGGGGTAGGGCTTTTGCTATTTCTATAACATTTTGATTCTTTTAAAAAATATTTAAACCAAACATGATAGACTATTAATATCTATTTTATCTTCATAGGGTGTTTGTAATCCCTATCATTTCTCTACTTTTCTCAATGTTTACAATGTTTCCCAATTTAAAATAAAAGTGTTTCACTAAAATCTTGTTTTAGTCTCCATTCCTGGGTTTGTATCCAAAGGAATTGAAAGCAGACTCAAACAGATACTTGTACACCAATGTTCATTGCAGCTTTACTCACAATAGCCAAGAGGTATAAACAACCCAAGTGTCCACTAACAAATAAATGAATAAACAAAAGGTAGTGCGGACAACGAAATATTTAAAAGAAATGAAGTCTTGATACATACTGTAACACGGATAAACCTTGAAACTATTACGCGAAGTGAAATAAGCCAGTTACAAAAGGACAAATACTGTATGATCCATTTATATGAAATACCTAGAATAGGAAAACTCATAGAAACAAAAATTAGACTAAAGGTTATCAAAGCTTGAGGGAGGGGGAATGGGAAGTTGTCGTTTAATGGTTACAAGTTTCTGTTTGGGGTAACGCAAACGCTTTGGAAAGAATGGTTATGGTTGCATACGTTGTAAATATAATTAATGCCACTGAACTCTACACTTTAAAATGGTTCAAATACGGGTATCTGCCTGGCTCGGTCAGTTAAGCGTGGGACTCTTGATTTCAGCTCAGGTCATGATCAGCTGGTGAGATCAAGCACTGGGGGTCAAGCTCGCGGCTCCACACAGGGATGGAGGCTGCTTGGGATTCTCTCTCTCCCTCTTCCTCTGCCCCTCCACCACTCACACTCTCACTCTTTCTCAAAAAAATGTTTTTTGAATGGTTAAAATAGCAAATTTTGTTACGTCTATTTACTACAACTTTTTAAAAAATAATAAAGTAATATGTCAGAAACCATTGAATAGTTTTGGGCTTTTTGTTTATTATTTAAGACCTGTATTAACAGGTGTTTGCTGTTTGATGACTTTTTTGAAAAAAAAAATCAAGTTGTAAGCTTTTATCACAAAATTTAAAAATGAGGGTTCTTAAAATCTCAACTCGACCAGACATGAAACAATACTAAAACCTTTAAAGGTGTATTGAGAAAAACCAGACTTTAAACTGGTTTAAAGTCCAAAACTGGGGCGCCTGGGTGGCTCCCACTTCGGCTCAGGCTCAGGTCATGACCTTAAGGTTTGTGGCTCAGGTCATGATCTGACAGTTTGTGAGTTCCAGCCCTGCTTCGGGCTCTGTGCTGACAGCTCAGAGCCTGGAGCCTGCTTCGGATTCTGTCTCCCTCTCTCTCTGCCCCTCCCCCATTCACACTGTGTCTCTCTCTGTCTCTCAAAAATAAACATTAAAAAAAATAAAATTAAGGGGTACCTGGGTGGCTCAGTCGGTTGAGCGTCCGACTTCAGCTCAGGTCATGATCTCACAGCTCCTGAGTTTGAGCCCCACATCAGGCTCTGTGCTGACAGCTCGGAGCCTGGAGCCTGCTTCAGATTCTGTGTCTCCCTCTCTCTCTCCCCCAACCTACTCGCCTTCTGTCTCTGTCTCTCTCAAAAATAAATAAACATTGGGGCGCCTGGGTGGCGCAGTCGGTTAAGCGTCCGACTTCAGCCAGGTCACGATCTCGCGGTCTGGGAGTTCGAGCCCCGCGTCAGGCTCTGGGCTGATGGCTCAGAGCCTGGAGCCTGTTTCCGATTCTCTGTCTCCCTCTCTCTCTGCCCCTCCCCCGTTCATGCTCTGTCTCTCTCTGTCCCAAAAATAAATAAACGTTGAAAAAGACTTTAAAAATAAATAAATAAATAAATAAACATTAAAAATTTTTTTAAATAAATTAAATTAAAATTAAAACAAAATGAAACAAAAAAAAACCCACACATTTATCATTAGCAAAAAGATACATCTTGAGGTAAAAAAAAAAAAAAAAAAAAGCCCATGTTGCATAAATAATGCAGACTGTTCTAGCTACCTGGTCAACAGGTAAAAAGCAAGCATTTAAGGTCTTCCACTTCAATCTTTCGTTCATTTCTTTCTTTTTCTTTTTCTTTTAATTTTTAAATGTTTATTCTTGAGAGAGAGAGAGAGAGAGAGAGAGAGAGAGGCAGAGCATGAGCAGGGGAGGGGCAGAGAGAGAAGGAGACAGAATCCAAGCAGGCTCCAGGCTCTGAGCTGTCAGCACAGAGCCCGACGTGGGGCTGAACCCACCAGTAGCCAGATCACGACCCCAGCCGAAGTCAGACACTCAACCAACTGAGCCACCCAGGCGCCCCTCCTTCATTTATTATTGCTGGGATTTCATATTCATTTCTTCTTGCTGCGTGGTTAAACTTGACAGTAGAAAGGGTAAGCTGGCATTTATTCAGTCTCGCCCTCTGGAGAGGCCGCATTCTCAGCTGGTGGATGGACGGCTTTGGTCTCTTTGCCATCTTGTGGTTTCGGGTGTCCTGGGTGTTTGTGTTGGTATTTGAAGGCGCAGTACTATCAGCGTTAGGTGTCTGTTGAGCTTGGGTCTCACGTCCTTGATTTTCCATAACCTTCTTCATTGCCCTCCTCTCTAGGCCGTCCTTGCCGTGGGGGACTCCTACGGAATCACGGTCTGTACCCCCGTCCACACTCTGTCTTACCCGTCTACCTTGTTCTCCTGCACCCCCCAGGTCAGCATCCCCCATCCCTTCTCCCTGCACGGGAGGAGTGAGGACAGTGGTTGACGCCCGCCCATAGGGTCTCCTTGAGGTCAGGCGGGCACCGTGGCCCAGGTAAGGGCGGGTGCTGAGCGATCTGGCCTTCGGGAGCACTCTCCCATCTCGCCTTCTTTCCCTCTCTCTCTCTGTTCTGGCACTTACGCAAGCAATTGTAGGGAGGACCCCGCGCGGCGGCGAGCGGCCCGCCCCTGGCATATTTCCTCCCTGGCCCTGGGGCTCCGCCAGGACCTGGAGCGTTTACTCCCTCTGCACCCTTCTTCAACAACATCGAACTCCACAGTCCGTGCAATTGCTGCACTGCGAAGGTCCTTCCTGGAGTCATTCTTCTTTGTGGCCGTCTGGGGTACAAATCCATCTTCCTTGGTGTCGTTCCTGTCGATGAAACCTTGTCTGTTTCTTACATCGAACCATTTTACTGTTTCCAAAACCTTCCTTGCAATGACCTTCTTGTCCCGGTAGGGGCCTCGGGGTGAACCCTTCTGGGCCGCTGCTCCCTGGGCGGCGACAGGCGGTTGGGGCGGGGCCCGCAGGCAGGTGGCTGTGAGCTGACTGGCTGCCTTTGGCCCCTGTGGCTCACGTGAGTGTAACTAGGCCGGCACTGGTTGTGTGTCTGCCCAGGACTCTCAAGGGTCCGCTCTCTGCTCGCGCTGTGGATCCAACCCCAGCAGTACACTTTGAGTGAATCCCCGGGTGTGTGAATTATTTTCTGCGTAAGGCTGTTTTGGGAAATCATGATCATGAGTGAATCAAGCCTGAAAATAAAACTGATTCGAGCCGGATATCCCAGGACCAAGTGCCAGTTTGGTCATCTGAGCCTCTGTTTTTATGTTTATAAGATGTACTAGATGACCCGTAGGATTCTTTCCATCAGCAAGAATACAAGATTCCACACAAGGCAGAGTTGAAGCACATCAACACAGGTTTCTCTGGGCTGCTTGAAGGTGAAGCTCAGGTTTATGAAAAGTCGAGGGTTGGTTGCTTCATGTTTGTGGCAGGTGGTGGGGAAATCCCCTTGAGAGATCCCCGTGACCTGCTTTGTTAGAGAGAGACACCTGAATCAAATGGAAGAGAAGACAGAAAAGGCTTTGAAGCCAGTAATTTAATCCTGGCCGAGCTGTTGAGCCTTGATCTGAGCCTAGGCAGTCCTTAGGGGATTGGGCCATTTTCCAAATCGCTCATGATGAGTTGCAACTGAGGCTGTCGCTGTCCACCCTACCCCCATTGTTCTAATGCCAGATTTGTATTTCATAAATGATACCTATCTTCATCTGGATAGAGAAAATTTTAGTGTATTAATCCTCATTCTGTTTAGCTCCAGGATACAGAAGGAGGCAATGTGTAGGAACCGCTGCAGACTTGGGCTCAAAATAAAAAGAAATTTTCTGGCAATTAAAATGACATGAAAATGGAATGACAATCTGATAATACGGTGAAACTCATTAGTGGGCGTGTCCAAGAAAGAGACCACAGCACCAAGATTGCAATGGAGCAGTTCTCAAACCTCCTCTGCCTCAGAAACACCTGGAAAGCTTCTTAAGCCACAAGATTGCTCAGCTCCTCCCCAGAGCTTCTGATTCAGCAGGCTTAGGGCAGAGCCAGATAATTTGCTTTTCTAACAAATTCCCAGGTGTTGCTGGTGTTGCTAATCCAGGGGCCACACTTTGAGAACCACTGCTAAAGAGGATCTCCTACCATCGGGCTGGCTGCTGTAATGACTTCCAAGGTATCCTCCAGCTCTGGGATTCTATGAATCCATGGAAAGCCCGTAGAACAAGACAAACATTCAGGTTCCAAAGAGATGAATTTGCGCCCCAAATGAACTCAGTTCATTTTAGTTCAAAGAACCAAGTATTTATACATTCATGATATTCTTACTAGCACACGAAGCAGTCAAGGAACTAGTTTTAAAATTATAGCAAATGATCCCAGCTCGCGAAGAGCCTACACTTGAACTGGGAAGGCAAAGCCTTGTTCCTCCATGTAACTTTCACCTATTCGACAAATGTTCATTATGTTTCTACTATTCTCCAATCTAGAAGCTATGCACGGGGGTACAAAGGTGGGAAAAAACGCACTCCAATATAAGTACATAAAGTTATAACCTTCCTAAAAATTTATTCACATGTAAAAGGGAAGAGATATCTACTTCCCAAGATCATTGTGAGAATTAAATTAGACAATTGTTTATGAAAGTGACCAGGACAGTACCTGGTGCAGAGAATAGGTGCTCAATAAATACAGTAGTAGTAATCTACGGTTTTACTTACCCGCAGTCATTCGTGGTCTGGAAGGAGATGATCCATCCGTCTTCTGACTATTGTCGGAAGGCCCATAGTAGCCTAACGCTAGGTCACCAGGTGTTAGGTCACCTAACGCTACATTCACCTTGCTCTGTCTCATCACATAGGCATGTGATCACCTCACATCATCACAAGAAGGGTGAGTATGGGACAATAAGATATTTCGAGAGAGAGGGAGAGACCACATTCACATAACTTTTATTCCAGCGTATTGTTATTATAATTGTTCTATTTTATTATTAGCTATTGTTAACCTCTTACTGTGCCTAATTTATAAATTAAACTTTATCATATCTATATGATATGTCTATCTATATGATATGATCTGTCTATATAAAAACAGAATAGGTAGCGTTCAGTACTATTTGTGATTTCAGGCATCCACTGGGGGTCTTGGAACATATCCCCCATGTGTTAGGGGGAAGCACTGTACTTCTTTTGTCTGGGATGCTTCCTATCAGAAATAAAACTTGATCTGCTCCTTGAGAGTCAAGGAAGTAAGTTTCACAGCCATCATATCTCCATGGAACAAGTGAGCAGGGTATTTTTCTAAACACTCCTCATGGTGATCTGGTTCCTTCTGCTGTCCCAATTTCTCCTTCCCTACCCACAGCAGCAGAACTAAGTCTCAAAGGACCCTGAGAAAAGCAGCGAGAGCAGTATCATCACTGACGCTGCCACTCCAAGTATCCCGGACGGTGATGAGCTGATAAGCAGAAGCGTACAGAGTTTCTCAGCTTCGGCACCATGACATTGTGGATTGGATAGTTTTTTTGTTACTGGGGACTGTCTGTGCATGGTGAGATGTTTAGCAGCGTCCCTGGCCCCTATCCACTAGCAGCCAGAGGCATTTCTTCCCCCACTGCAACACCCAAAAATATCTCCAGACACTTCCAATTGTCCCTGAGGCTAAAATCACCCCCAGGAGAGAAACGCTGGGGTAGATGGACTCACACACACAGAGTTGCCAGATTTAGCAAATAAAAATACAGGATCCCTGAAAAGGCAACCCATAAAGTGGGAGAAAGTATTTGCAGATCATATATCTGAGATACGGTACCAAGGATTAATTTCCAAAGTATACAGAGAATTCCTACAACTCAACAACAACAACAACAACAACAAATTCAAAAATGGGCAAAGGACTTAAAGTTGCCCACAAAAGGCATATAGATGGCCATAAATTTATGTATTGTTTTTCTAACATTCAAAGCACACGAAAAGCTGCTCAACATCACTAGCTACTTGGAAAATGAAAATCAAAATGACAATGAAGCATGGGGGGACATGATGGAAGAAAATATTTACAAGCCACATATCTGATAAGGGATTAATATCCAAAGTACATAAGGCAACCCTAAAATTCAAGAGCAAAGAAATAACACAATAGAAAAAATGGACAAAGAGGGGCGCCTGGGTGGCTCAGTCAGTTAAGTGTCTGAGTTCAGCTCAGGTCATGATCTCACAGTCCGTGAGTTCGAGCCCCGCATCAGGCTCTGTGCTGACAGCTCAGAGCCTGGAGCCTGCTTCAGATTCTGTGTCTCCCTCTCTCTCTGCCCCTCCCCTGCTCATGCTCTGTCTCTCTCTGTCTCAAAAATAAATAAAAAACATTAAAAAATTGTTTTAAATGGACAAAGAACTTGAACAGACATTTCTCCAAGGAAGACACAACAAAGAGCCAACAGACACAGGAAAAGATACTCAAAACCATTCATCATCAGGGAAATACAAATAAGAACTACAATGAGATATCACCCCACACCTGTTAGGATGGCCATTATTGAAAAGAAAAGAAAAGAAAAGAAAAGAAAAGAAAAGAAAAGAAAAAGATGCATATTGGCAAAGATATAAGAATGGAACCCTTGCACACTGTTAGTGGGAAAATAAAATGGTACCACTGCTATGAAAAACAGCATGGGGATTCTGAAAGAAAGAAAGAAAGAAAGAAAGAAAGAAAGAAAGAAAGAAAGAAAGGAGAAAGGAAGGAGGAAAGGAGGGAGGGATGGAAGGAAGGAAGGACTACCATATGATCCAGCAATCCCACTGCTAGATATTTATCCAGAAGAATTGTAATTAGAATCTTGAAGAGTTATTGGCACTCCCATGTTCATTGCAGCATTATTCACAATAGACAAGACAACCTAAAAGTCCGTGATGGATAAAGAAAATATGGCAATGTACATGCAATGGAATGTTATTCAGTCTTTTGAAAAGAAGGAAATTCTGTGAAATGTGACAATATGGATGAACCTTGGGGACACCATGTAAGGTGAAATAAGTCACAGAAGGACTAATACCTCATGATTCCCCTTAGATGAGTTACCTAAAATTAACAAACTCACAGAAACAGAGAGTAGAATGGTTGTTGCCAGGGGCAGGAGGGGGAAATGGGGAGATGGTATTCAACAGATATCAAGTTTCAGTTATGCAAGATGAATATGTTCTAGAGATCCACTGTACAGCATTGTGTCTATTGGGTTTTTTTTTTTAAGTTTATTTGTTTATTTTTGAGAGAGAGAGAGAGAGAGTACAAGTGAGGAAGAGGTAGAGAGAAAATCCCAAGCAGGCTCCATGCTGTCAGCACAGAGCCTGATGCGGGGCTCGATTTCATGAAGTGTGAGATCATGACCTGAGCCAAAATCAAGAGTCGGACACTTAACCGACTGAGCCACCCAGGCGCCCCGTTGTGCCTATTGTTAACAATACTGACCTATGCACTTATAGAATGTTGAGAATAGATCTCATGTTAAATATTCTTACTACAATTTAAACAATAATAATAAAATAAAATGGAAAAAAAACACAACAGGGTATTTCTTCACGCTCAGTAGGATGGCTATTCTAAAAATAAATTTTTTCAAGCACAGAAAATAACAAGTGTTGGCAAGCATGTGGAGAAATTGGAATCCTTGTGTATTGCTGGTGGAAATATAAAATAATGTGGCTGCTGTGGAAACAGTTTGATGGCTCACCAAAAAGTTAAACATAGAAGTACTGGGTAACTCCACTTCTAGTGGATTCCAAAAACAATTACAGCTGAGACTACTCCAGGTAGTTATGAACTCCAACGTTCGCAGCAGCATTATTCACAATAGACAAGAAGGTGAAACACCCCAGATGTCCATCAGTAGGTGAGTGGATAAACAAAATGTGGTACATAAAATCGAATTACTCAGCCTTGAAAAGGAATGAAATTCTGACACATGCCACAACATGGCTGATCCTGAAAAACATTATGCTAAGTGAAGTAAGACAGACACAAAAGGACAAATATCGTATGGCTCCACTGATATAAGGCACCTAGAATAGGCAGATTCATAAGAGACAGAAAATATGGTAGATGTTACTAGAGCATATGGGAGGGGGTGAGGAGTTCTTTTACAGTGGGTACAGTTTCTGTTTGGGATGATGCAAAAGTTCTGGAAATGCATAGTGGTGATGGCTGCACGACATTGTGGATACACTTCATGTCACTGAATTGTATACTTGAAAATTGCTAAAAAGGCTAAATTTGATGGGTATTTCATCACAACAAAAAAGAGTTTAATACAGGGCTACCCAATTACATTTGAGATGTATATGAACAATGAATTTGTTAACATAAGTATGTCATATGCAATTTTTAGGACATACTTACACTAAAAAAAAAAATTATGGTTTCTTTAACATTCAAATGTAGCTGGGCATTCTGCATTTTATCTGGCAACCTTGACAAGAGATGCTGAGTCTTAACTTCAGTAGAAACAAAGAAAGAGGATTCCAGAGATGTTTCAAGATTGACACTGATAGGACTTGGTGACCAAATGGAATGAGCACATGCTGGAAAGGGAAGAACTTCAAACAGCACTGGGGCTTCTGTTTTACAGCACAGAGGTGCCATTAATGGAGAGCCACCACGACCATTTCGTTCATTCATTGGTACCAGTAACCTGTATACTTTGCTGACATTGTTGTGCGGCCTGTCCAGACCTCGGTGGGTAAAAAGGGAGCATACGGTCTAGTGGGGCCTATGGACAAGTAAGGAGACAGGGACAAGGGGTTATGAAGAGTTCCGTCGTGATGGCGGGACCACCGGCTGTAAGGAGTGACAGGTTGCCAGACAGGATCAGATGGCAGTTCACTGCAACCTGGAATAGGAGCCCTTGGGAGAGAACTGGGGACAGTCCTGGCCTCCTGGAAACCCCACTTATCATTTATCATTCCTCCATGAGGAATGTCACTTTATCATTGTTTTCCAAAGATCAGTGTCCTAAGGAGGAACTTCACAGTTCCCAACCCTCCTGAACCTGTTGCCCCCAGATTCAGATATAATCTTGCAAACTGGAATGACCACCGTCTGCCTTGCAGCCTTCCTGGAGCAATGATTCTAAAAATAAAGGATAAAATACATTGTCAGGGTCGTTCCCAGCCACAGGTTTCCCAGCACCCAACATGCCGCAAAGCCAGTGGGACCTGGGACATGGGCAGCTTCTCAGCGGGGCTGATTCCTTGGCTTCCCTTCTGCACTGGCTAAACTGCACATCCCCCCCCCCCCCCCTGCCTCGTATACTCTGCGCATCCATAAATTATCACTTCATTAGACACGTTGTAGCGCCACTAAAATTACATCTGCAAAATGCACCATTAAAGGACTGGGGCTGGCTCCGGAGAAATGAGTCATCCAGATTAAAGAAAAGCCATTTCTAAAATCCTGGCATTTCTTGGGAAATTCCCTGAGGCTGCTCAGCAGGAAATTAAATTGTCTTGTTAGCTGACTGGATTCTTTGTAACTTTCTGTGCCTAGAGACACGGCCTCCTCCTATCTCCTGTAGGATCTTTCCACTGGGTAGGCAGGGTGGAAAGGCAGAGATCTGGGTAGGACACATCTTTCCTGTCAAGTTTGGGGAAGATTTAGTGGTGTCTGGCTGGTAAATCAGGGGCGGGACAAGGTAACCTGAATATATTCTGCACCTTGATTACAATCCAAGTGAGTGTAATCTTACCTTATCATTGCGTGGGCAGGGGAGGCATGGAGGCAGACTGGAGAAGAACAGGATGGGTGAGCAAAGGGGCTGCAGATGGGATTTTTAGAGTAGTGAATCTATTCTATATGATACTGTAATGGGGAACATATGTCATTATACGTTCGTCCAAACCCGTAGGATGCTCGCCAGGAATGAACCCTAATGCAAACTGGATTTCAGGTAATAATGTTTCAATGTTGGCTCATCCCTTGCAACAAATGCACACAAGATGTTAATGATAGGAACGGCTGGGTGGGGAGTGAGGGAGCCTGTCTATACTTTGTGCTCAACTGTTTGCAAACTTAAAACTGCTAAAAAAAAATAAGATAAAGTCTACCAACTTAAAAACAAGAGAAGGGGACCGCGGAGTCTTCCCAGGGCAGGACGGCGATGGAGGCAGGACAGACAAGAATTGAATTTGTTCATAAATGGGTGAGGTCTAAGCAAGCAGGACTGTAAGCACTCAGAAGACAGGGACTGTTTTATTAACCTCTGTATGTGTGCATCATAATATGTTTGCTGTATGAATGAACGAATCACGCAATGAATGAGAGAAACTGATTGGTTTAGGTGGTTATCATTGGGTAAATGATTGGGAAACACCCAGGAAACTTTCCCCAAATATACAAGCCCATTTGTCCTTCTGTGCATCCTATAAGGTTTGAAATACACACCCACATGTGTGCACAGCCCCCCTCTGCAGCACCCAACCCATCCCTGGCTTGAAAGCTATAGTCTTTAGGGATCTCTTCACCCGTCATGCACATAGCTATGGGCTAAATGAATTATTGCCCCGTGTTTTCTGGCAGAGATCCAGGCTAAGAAACAGCCCATCTTTGCCAAATTAATTTTGCCTGTAACAAAGCCCTGCGTGCAGGCAACACGGCTGTCCAGAAGCATACACAGGAAGTTCTCTGCTTCTCTTTTTACTGCTTCTCTCTACCTGGACAGAAGCCTTCCTCCAAGTAGTTAGTAGACTTCATTAAGGACTCGAGGAGGCCTCTGTATAAACACCTGAACCACCCTTAATTCTCTCCCACAGCATCGAAGCATGACCCATTTATCTGATGATCTAGTTGGCACCTTACTCCTCGGGAAGAGCAGCGAGGATAAGAGGCTAGCCTGAGTTTTAAGAGGGAGCAGAGGAGGCTGGCAAGGGAAGAGTTACCATAGCTTCGTGCCCTGGAAGGTCAGTCTAGAAGGGTACTGAAGGCCTCGGGTAAGCTTTATATTCAGGGAATCACAGAAGAGTTGGCACTTGAGCTCAGTTGTAGGAATAAATAGTAATTTCCGTGCTGTCAGAGAAGGCAAGAAGGAATTAAAATCAGAGTTTGGCTGTTTCAAAGATTGTTAAGAGTTGACCCATTGCCCACTGCCCAAATCTGACAGCAAGAGACAGGCAGTTTTAAGTTGCTTATACATAGGATCCTGGGCCCACATTAGCTTTAGAGGAAAGGCTGGTGTCAGAACTGTGCAGCTACCCAGTAAGATTCACCCCTGGACAGTGTGGGCATTTCTGGCTTAGAGCCCTCTCTTCCTATGTAAACGTGGCCCTTCCTTCTCCCTCCCTACCTCCATCCTTCCTCCTCCTCTTCTTCCTCTCCTTCCTCTTCCTCCTCCTGCTTCTCTCTCTCCCTTTCTTTCTTTTCTTTCTTCTTCCCTTTCCCGTTTTCTTCTTTTCTCTCTTTCTTCCTTTCGTTCTCTTTCTTTTTCTTTCTTTCTCTTTCCATTGTGGTTAGAAGTACCAGGAACATGTTCCAGCTGTCCAATTTCTTAGCTTGTCTGAGAGGTGAAGCAGGATGAGCTCACTCCATGGGAACTCAGAAAGATTTCTGCACGCCAGAAAACAGCACATTGTGCCTCACGATCAGAAATCCCACAAAGAAGCCTGTGATACCAGCTGAGCAAAGTCTTAACTTCATGAATTACACTAGTGCTTCCCAAACTTTAATGTGCATACAAATCACCCGGGGATCTTGTTAAATTGTAGGTTCTGATTCAGTAAAGCCAGGCTGGAGCCTGAAATTCTGCATTTCTAACCAACTCCCAGAGCTTGCTGATGGTTCTGATTGGTGGGATCGTTGAGCAGCAAAGGGTACACCACACCAACGTGTAGGGGGGCAAATTCTTAGCCTCATCTGTGGAGTCTATGAAAGAATGTTCAGTTACTACCTGTCTGCCCATGGCTACTTCCAGGCACCAATTTCTGGGACGTGAGGGCCATTTTGTGGTCTGACTGGTTGGTTCAGAACGTATGCATATGCCCTCCTCCCTACGCCCAGAGAGTAGGCATCACCTTGTGCTGGGTGTCAATAAGTCTTTCAACTGAACGATGTGTGAACAAGGCGAGATGAGAAGAGCGAGTCTAAATTCATTTTCTTTTTGGAGTGAAAGAAAAAGGTATTGACATTCACTAAAATGTAAGCTCCAAGAGGGCACGAATCTTGTCTTTTGGTTATCACTTTATTCACAGCATCTACCCTAGAATAGACTTTGGCACATGATAGGCACTAAGTGTGTGTGTGTAAATAAATGAATGATAATAGTTACCATACCCTGCACATAGAGCACGTATCAGACTCTACACAGATTATCTCACTGCTTTCCTGCAAGCAGACGAGAGTGTTTATTCATTTTTATCCTCCTGGTAGATCAGCTGCTTAAATAACTTGCTGAGCGAATAGACTTAGGGGTAAAACTTGGGCTAAAGCTTTCTTCATACCTTCTATGGCCAGTTGTCATTCCAGCCTGTACTCTGGAGACTTTAGAGTGTGCGGGCATTCCACAGGCTTGTCTCTCTTGGCACAGGAGGGTGACTGGATAAGGAGGGGCAAAGTACCTTGAGGAAATACGCAAGCAAATGTGGAACAAGCTCTGTGGCACCACTGAGCCCAGGGGCACTCCCTCGGCACCATTTGTAAGCATGCAACACGCAGGAGGAATGCTAAGGGAGTTGGCCAGTTCCTGATTTGCTCTCAGACCCGTTCTCTGCATTTCACAAACTCCCTTGTCTCCTGGCTTCTGGGTGGTAAGGCCAGTTGGATTCCCTGGCAGAGGAGAGCAGAAACCAAGATAATGGTGTCTTTTCCAGTCTACATTGGGCGGCATTTCTGGCAGTGGTCGTCCCCTCTGAGCCCCAGCTTCTGTGACTTCTTGTGGTCCCACCTCTGAATGGCTCTGACTCTGGCCACACAGTTCCAGCATCGCACTCTGACATGGCTACCTTGTTCTGTTGTCGAGCTCGGCCTAGGGATGGAGCTAAACATCCTACTGTTACTAATCATGGGATTGTCTCATCTCATGTTTGGCTTCTAAGCTCTTTGGTCTTTTCTGTAACCAATTCCTTATATTAAATTCCTTCTGTTGAAAGACATATCTGTCGGATGCTCTATCTGTTGGATAGAGCATATCCAAATAATCCAATTAAAAATGGACAGAAGACATGAACAGACATCTCTCCAAAGAAGACAACCAGACAGCTAACAGACACACGAAAAGATGCTCGACATCACTCATTATCGGGGAAATACAAATCAAGACCATAATGAGATACCACCTCACACTTGTCAGAATGGCGAAAATCAACATAAGAAACAACAGGTGTTAGCAAGTATTTGAAGAAAAAAGAACACTCCTGCACTGTTGGTGAGAACATAAATTGGTGCAGCCACTCTGGAAAACAGCATGGAGTTTCCTCAAAAAGTTAAAAATAGAACTACTTTTTGACCCAGCAATTGTACTACTATTTACCCAAAGAGTACAAAACACTAATCCAAAGGGATATATGCACCCCGATGTTTACAACAGCATTATTTACAATAGCCAAGATATGGAAGCAGTGTAAGTGTCCATCGACAGAAGAATGGATGAAGAAAACGTAATACACACACACACACACACACACACACACACACACACACACATACACACAATGGAATATTACTCTCCATGAAAAGAATGAAATCCTGCTATTTGCAACAACATGGATGGAGCTAGAGAGAGTACAATGCTAAGTGAAATAAGTCAGTCAGAGAAAGACAAATACCATGATTTCAGTCATATGTGGATTTGAAGAAACAAACCAAAGGAAACAAACGAGAGACACACATATGCATACCAAGAAACAGTCTTTTTCTAAAATTTTTAATGTTTATTTGTTTTTGAAAGAGAGAGACAGAGACAGAGCCCAAGTGGCAGAGGTGCAGAGAGAGAGGAAGACACAGAATCTGAAGCAAGTTCTGAGCTATGAACTGTCAGCACAGAGCCCTATGCAGGGCTTGAACCCACAAACCGTGAGATCATGACCTGAGCCGAAGTTGGAAGCTTAACCAACTGAGCCACCCAGTCTTTTTTTTAATGTTTATTTTATTTTGAGAGAGATGGGGGGGGGGCGTGCACAAGTGGGGAAGGGGCAGAGAGAGAGAGAGAATTCCAAGCTGTCTTCCTACTGTCGGCGCAGAGCCCTCCCTGGAGCTCAAACTCATGAGCCGTGAGATCATGATCTGAGCCAAAATCAATAGCCAGACTCTTAACCGACTGACCCACCCAGATGCTCTGAAATACTCTTAACTATAGAGAACAAGCTGGTGGTTACCAGAGGGGAGGGGAGTGGGGGATGGGCGAAATAGGTGAAGGGATTAAAGGGTACACTTATCATGATGAAAAAATAAAATAATATTTTAAAAAGAACAGATTTTTTCAGCAGGTGCTTTTGAGCCCTGAAACATACAATTTCTACCGAGGCACAGTTTCACTCAAATAAAGCATAATGACCAACATTTATAATTGTCTAACTTCAGACATAAATTAGTCCATGAGTTTCCTATCACTGGAATAGACCACATTAATGTCCGTGACACTTGCCAAGATAGCTATGGCGAGGGTTCTTTCATCAGATAAGAGGGTTGCATCACATGGCCTCAAAAATCCCTCCTATATTTATGATAAATATAAGGTAGACTAAGAGCTCTTTAAGATGTCTTGTCCCCATAATATTCCCAACACCTAGCACAGTACTTGGTATTTAACAGGTACCTGGTAAACATTTGTTAAATAAATGATTGGTGGTTCTTTGATTCTTGGGCCTATGATTCTGTTATTGGTGTCTGAAGCTTATTACAGCACTTACCACACTGTGTTGGAGTTATTTTATCTGTTATCCGGAGTCATTTCTGACCTCCCTAAGGACTGGGGCTCCTTTTTTTAACCTTTACGAAGCAGGACTGCACACAACAGAAAGCAAATACTAAGTGAATGTTTGTTGGGAGGAGGGAGGACACCACAGGAGCAAATGAATAAATTCTTTGATCCACAATTTTATGACTTATGAACATATCAACTGCACACCTCTTGTCAGAGATTCACCTTTAAAAAAAAAAATCTAGACGTAAGTGATAAAGACCCATAACAAAATGACAGAAGGGATTCTAGGGAGAAAATGGACCGTGGTAAGAATTGCTAACATTCCAGACGGGACATTTTTGTCTTAAAAAAAGTCAGGTTAGAGCAGAAAGCTACTAGGTTCACATCCACTTGCTAAGTGCTGAGAGGTGACGATTCAAACTTTCCAGAACTTATCGTCTAGATTAGTGGTCCGCAGACTTTTTTTGTAAAGGGCCAGATAGTAAATATTTTCAGCTTTGCAGGCCACGCACCCCCCCCCCAACTACTCCACTCTGCTGTAGAGCCAATGCAGCCATAGATCATATGTAAGCAAATGGGTGTGCCTGCTTCCCAATAAAACTTTGCTCATGAACATTGCAATTTGAGTTTCACACAGTTTTCTTATGTAGTGAAATATTATTGTCTTTTTGATTTCTTTTTTTTTAATTTTTTTTAACATTTATTTATTTTTGAGACAGGGAGAGACAGAGCATGAACAGGGGAGGGTCAGAGAGAGGGAGACACAGAATCTGAAACAGGCTCCAGGCTCTGAGCTGTCAGCACAGAGCCCGACGCGGGGCTCGAACTCACAGAATGCGAGATCATGACCTGAGCGAAGTCGGACGCCCAACCGACTGAGCCACCCAGGCGCCCCTTTGATTGCTTAAATAAGTGAAGCACAGGGAACTTTTAGGGCAGGGAAACTATTCTGTACGATATCGTAATGGTGGCTACGCGTCATTACGTATTTGTCAAAGCTCATAGTGTGTCCAACACCATGAGGACCCTAATGTGAACTATGGACTTCCGTGAAGAAAAATATATTAATATTGGTTTATTAATTTTAACAAACTTGCCACACTGACGCAAGATGTGAACAGGGGAAACTACGCTGGGGCGTGGCGGGGTGAGGGAGGTGGATGCGTGGAACTCTATGTACTACCTATTCAATTATTCTTTGTAAATCCAAAACTGTACTTTAGTGTGTGTGTGTTTATTTATTTTGGAGAGAGAAAGAGTGTGAGTAGGGGAGGGGCAGAGAGAGAGAGAGAGAGAGAGAGAGAGAGAGGGAGACAAAGGACTGGAAGCAGTCTCCAGGCTCTGAGCTGTCAGCACAGAGCCCAGTGTGAGGCTTGAACTCACAAACTGTGAGAACGTGACCTGAACCAAAGTCAGTTGCTTAACCAACTGAGCCACCCGGGATCCCCCAAAACTGTACTTTAAAAAAGATCTTTAAAGAGGTGTAAAAAATGTATCTCACATGTGAAGCCTGTTTGGAAACCAGGTAGGGAAGCTCCAGGTGGCACAGTGATTTAATTGGGCCCACCAGTGATGGGAATGGCCTTGCAGGTAGTGTCAAGGCCACCCCTCACTCCTGTCTTCACCGAGATGAGAGTCAGGGGCACCTTCTGTGGGGTCTTGATCTGACCATTGCCCTCTCACAGGCAGTGACCAAGGCTCTCTGCAGAAATCATAGCACAAGGTCAGAAATCTTGACTTTCATAATACTGTGGGACAACTTTCTGTGCCTACTTCAGAGATCAATCCTTATATAAGGCTCCCTCTCTCTCTGCCCCTCCCCCGTTCATGCTCTGTCTCTCTCTG
>NW_024412411.1:21975049-22019479 GCF_014898765.1 Herpailurus yagouaroundi | reverse complement strand
CTCTCTCTCTGCCCCTCCCCCGTTCATGCTCTGTCTCTCTCTGTCCCCAAAAAATAAATAAACGTTAAAAAAATTTTTTTTATAAAAAAAAAAAATCCTTATATAAGGGAAGAAAAAAAACAGGGGTAGGAAGGGAAGAAGAACTAGAAAAGAAGAAAAGGGAGAGAGTTCTCAGATCAAGTTCTGTTGAGCCCACTTTTCTGAATCCCTGTTCTCTATTTCAGAGCCCCTGAGAGGCAGGCAGGAATGTGCTTCTGTGTCCTCTCTCAGTGATCAGGCCTCTGATCCGTCCACCTCGGCTGTCCAGTAGGGTAGCCACAAGCCACATAAGGCTATTGAGCACTTAAAATAAGGCTGGTACAGGGGTGCCTGGGTAGCTCAGTCAGTTAAGCGTCTGACTCTTGATTTCTGCTCAGGTCATAGTCTCATGGTTCATGGGTTTGAGCCGGTCTCAGTCTCCATGCTGGCAGTGCAGAGCCTGCTTGGGATTCTCCCTCCCTCCCTCCCTCTCTCTCTCTCTGTCTCTGCCCCTCCCCCACTCATGCTTGCTTTCTCTCTCAAAATAAATCTTGAAAAAAATATGGCTGGTGCAGAACTGAATTTTTTTTTTACTTTTATTTACTTTTAACTCATTTTAATTTCATAACTGATACTCAATTCAGTTACTGGGAAACGCTTAAATGTGTTTGGAACAACTTGAGTATGCCCATCAACTTTTCAGCTGTAACTTTTATAAAATCTAAATCCGGATCAAACACTTCCCATGAAAATTTAAGATCTAAATTGAGATGTGCCATAAATCTAAATGCACGCCGGAATTCAAAGGCTGGGGATGCAAAAGCTGTCCCGTAGTTTATTGATAATCTGTATATTGGTTACGTGTTGAAGCGTCACATTTTCAATCCATCAGGATAAAGCATATTATTTGTACTAACTTGACTTTTTCTTTTTCACTCTTTCGACGTGACTGTCGGAAATTTACAATTCTGTATGTGGCCTGCATTCTATTTCTACTGGATGGCACAGCTCTAAAATGATTCCAGTGTCCTAGTCAGTCTCCAATGCCCCCGTGGTTCCGAGTTTTGCTCCATCATCTCTCTGCGCTGGAAAGCCCCTTCTCAAACTCTGTTTTTCACATGGCAGTTTTCCACTGAGTGCCTCCCGGTTACCTGTCACATCAGATTGTAACCTCTCGGTTTGTAGCCACGGCTCCCAGCCACAGGTCAGTCCCATGCAGCCCACGCCTCCCGACAGCCTGTACCTCTGCAATCTCGTACCCATTTCCTGCTGTGCCGTCTGTGCTTGAGCCAAACAAATGTTTCTCCAAGTTCATATCAGGGTTGTTATGCTTTTGTTCCTTTTCGAGCACTCCTTCCTTAAATCTCCTCACTCCTCCGGCCTACAGCGTCTACCCCTTGGAGATGGGTCTCAAAATCCAGCTCTCCCGGAAAGATTTCCCATAGCAATGTCAGTCCTGCCCACTTTTCCTCACTTGCCTAATTCCTTGGACGCTTAAGTCCTGTCTAGCTGCCGCTCTCGTCGATGCCACCGACTTCTGCACCATAGTTCTTGTGCAAGCAGCCCCAGGCCCGGGCCTTGTGTCCCCAGCTGCTAGTACGTTCCACAGAAGAGCTGTGTGCCTGCGCCCAGCACCACTTTCTGCTGCGGCTGGTAGATGCTTAGGACTGAACAGCCCGGGCTCTAATGATCCCTAATGAAAGAGGTGTATAGACAGAGAATAGGGTTTTCATGTATTGATACTTCTTCCTACAGACTTGTTTTACGTGTGATGTGGTGTGAGACCACATCTGGCATGCCATCTTTCATGTCATTTGTAGAAGGAACACACCTTCATCAAAGCCTTCCTTTGCCCAAAGCATTTTACAATAAAGGCCCCTTGGTTTTAAAGCAGACATCTGTCCAGGCAGAGCTGTTAGCATTCTATCTAAAAGATTACTTAGCATTTCTCCGTGTCAAAAGCAGTCTTTACAAGTGCCCTCACAAACTCATCGGTTCTCATTGTTGGGACTTTTTGTAATTTGCTTTTTATTGGAAGTACACCGGGGAGCTAATACAGCCTCAGAAGAAAAGCTGCTCATAAATTCCGGTCCAGAAACATTCTTCCCAACCTCTGAAGCACACACGGTGAAAATCACCTTCACAAATGAGGATAAAATAAAGACATTTTTAGATGAAAGCTAGCTGAGGGAATTTCCCATACCACAGTTTACCCTTTCAATGTGACTGTCTGACAAATGCTAAAGCTTGTTGCTCAGATTGGGGGAAATACTACCAGATAAAAACTCGATTCTACAGAAAGAAAAGAAGAATGCCAGAAACTGTGGGTAAATGTAAAATACTGTGGTTTTTTTCCTCGTCTTGAACGTTCCTTAAAAACTATTTAAAAGTGACAATTAATAACATTGTAAGAAGAGATTTATAATATATACAACCAAAAGTCACGACAACAATAAAATGGAGGGTAGGGAGAGTAGGTAAAAGCAATATAGTCATAAAAATTATTCTACTTGTGGGGCACCTGGGTGGCTCAGTCCGTTGAGCGTCCGACTTCGGCTCAGGTCATGATCTGGTGGTCTGTGAGTTCGAACCCTGCGTCGGCTCTGGGCTGACAGCTCAGAGCCTGGAGCCTGCTTCAGATTCTGTGTCTCCTTCTCTCTCTGCCCTCCCCCACTTGTGCTCTGTCTCTCTCTATCAAAAATAAATAAATGTAAAAAAAAATTTTTTTTTTAATTATTATACTTGTGAAGTAGAAAGTGTCGGGTATGAAATGGAAAACTGGAAAGTGAAGGGTAAGGCATAAAGAGAGGAAACAGAAAGAGTGCAGGGGTGCAATGGGGACTTGAACAGCCTTCGATAAGTTAAGGACCCCATATTGCTATGACTAGAGCCACCACAAAAGGTGGCTTGTCTCAGCTAAAGTACAGTACAACCTTGGACTGCAAGTAACTTGCTCTGCGAGTGTTCCGTAAGACAAGCAAACATGTCTGATAAATTTTAACTTGATAAATGAGCAATATCTTGCAATACGAGTAATACCTGACCCCAAACGTCACATGATCACAACTGAGCCGATGATTCTTGAAATTCACCTTGATATACAAGTGCTTTGGATTACAAGCGTGTTTCCGGAATGAATTATGCTCGCAAAGCAAAGTTTTACACACTTTACATCGTTCACAGATTATTGTTCCTGTTTGCTAAATTCGCATTTTTACTCTAACTACGGTATTATATTATGCTTCCAATTCGGAAATTGGGTCACGTCCTCAAATATGATTCCCTGCGGTATCAAAAGTCAGGATTAAAATAAGAACAGCAACAATGCATTTCAGAATAAAATCGTAAATATAAAGAGTGAAAACGATGCTAGTATACATACAAATTGTGATTCTGTACTGGGATAAGTGACTCTCTGAATGTGACAATTTTCCACAGCAGCTGAACAAGGAAGTTACCTATGTTGAAATACCACCATTACTTTCAGAAAAGTTGATTTAATGATGGGGAAATCCACTCATCTCTGGTGCCCAGTGTCCTGTCTGTTATGGAACTTCAAATACAAAGCCATTAGATGCTCTTGTTTCATGTTTAAACAAAACCCGGTGGGCTTATTTTTAAATAAATTGGTCATTTGAGTCATTGGGGAAGAGACAAAACCTACAGAAGCCTGGCTCAAATTTGTGCTCCTCACGACAGGAGTAAATCGTATATTTCCAAAATTTTTCCAAAACCAGCCCCAAAGTTCGGAGAAACAATGTGATACTTAAAGAGGAAACAGGAGCTCATGATAAAATTCCTGTACCAGGTGACATCGACAGCATCCCCTGTGGGACAACAGTGACAAACCCACATGCATACTCACAAACATTTTGCTTAAGAGTTGGATGAGTATACTGATGTGAAGAATATGATTCGGTTCTTGAATTGGAAAGTATCCATATCAGAAGGATGAGCTTGCAACTTTTCTATTTATCACTGAAAACCAGTGTTACAGGAGCAGAACATTTTGTTAATTCACAGTTAACATGTAAGTTCTTTTAATTTCATTTAAATTCTAATTAGGTAACATACAGTGCAATATTGGTTTGAGGAGTAGAATTCAGTGATTCATCACTTACATACAACACCCAGTGCTCACCCTAACAAGTGCCCTCCTTAATACCCATCACCCATCTAGCCCACCTCCCACCCACCTCCCTCCATCAACCCTCAGTTTGTTCTCTATATTTAAGAGTCTCTTATGGTTTGTTTCTCTCTGTCTGCTTTTATCTTATTTATCCTTCCCTTCTCCTATGTTCATCTGTTTTGTGTCTTAAATTCCACATATGAATGAAATAACATGGTACTTGTCTTTCCCTGAGTGACTTATTTCGCTTAGCATAATACACTCTAGCTATACCCACATTGTTGCAAATGGCAAGATTTCATTCTTTTTGAAGACCGAGTAAAATTCCATCATATATATACCATATCTTCTTTATCCATTCATCACTCGATGGACACTTGAGCTCTGTCCATAGTTTGGCTATTGTTGATATTAATAGTTGATAATAATTTAATCTTTTTGTATCCTTGGGGTAAATACCTAGTAATACAATTGATGGGTCATAAGATAGTTCTATTTTTAACTCTTTGAGGAACCTCCATACTGTTTTCCAGAGTGGCTGCACCAGTTTGCATCCTCACCAACAGTGCATGAATGTTTCCCTTTCTCCACATCCTCACCAACACCTGTTGTTTCTTATGTTGTTATTTTTAGCCATTCTCACAGGCTATATCACATGTGAAGTGATATCTCATTGTAGTTTTGATTTGTATTTCCCTGATGATGAGTGATGTTGAGCATCTTTTCTTGTGTCTGTTAGCCATCTGGATATCTTCTTTGGAAAAGTGTCTATTCATGTCTTCTGCCCATTTCATAACTGGGTTATTTGTTTTTTTTTTTTCGATGTTGAGTTTGATAAGTTCTTTATAGATTTTGGATACTAACCCTTTATCTGATATGTCATTTGCAAATACCTTCTCTTATTTCGTAGGCTGCCTTTTAGTTCGGTTGATTATTTCCTTCACTCTGCAGAAATTTTATCTTGATAAAGTCCCACTAGTTCATTTTTGCTTTTGTTTTTCTTGCCCCCCGAGATATGTCTAGTAAGAAGTTGCTACAGCCAAAGTCAAAGAGGTTGCTGCCTGTGTTTTTCTCTAAGAGTCTGATGGTTTTCTGTCTCACATTTAGGTCTTTCATCCATTTTGAATTTATTTTTGTGTATGGTGTAAGAAAGTGGTTCAGTTTCATTCTTCTGCCTGTTGCTATCTTTTGTGGTTCCATACAAATTTTAGGATTGTTTGTTCTAGCTCTGTGAAAAATGCTGGTGATATTTTGATAGGGATTGCATTAAATGTGTATACTACTTCGGGTGGTATAGAAATTTTAACACTGTTCTTCCAATCCATGAGCATGGAATGTTTTTCCATATTTTTTATGTCTTCTTCAATTTCTTTCATAAATGTTTTATACTTTTCATAGTACAGATCTTTCACCTCTTTGGTTAGGTTTTTTTCTTAAGTATCTTATGGTTTTCGGTGGAATTGTAAATGAGATCAATTCCTTGATTTCTCTTTCTGCTGCTTCATTACTGGTATATAGAAATGCAACCAATTTCTGCATGTTGCTTTTATATCCTGTGACTTTGCTGAATTCATGTAGTAATTCTAGCAATTTTTCAGTGGAGTCTTTAGGGTTTTCTACATAGAGTATCATGTCATCTGCAAATAGTGAAAGTTGACTTCTTCCTTGCCAAATTGGATGCCTTTTATTTCTTTTTGTTGTCTGATTGCTGAGGCGAAGACTTCCAGTATTATTAATGTAATGGTAAGAGTGGACACCCCTGTCTTGTCCTGACCATAAGGGAAAAGTTCTCAGTTTTTCCCCATTGAGGATGATATTAGCTGTGGGCCTTTCATATGTGGCCTTTATGATGTTGACGTATGTTCCATCTATACCTACTTTGTTGAGGGTTTTTATCAAAAATGGACACTGTATTTTGTCAAATGCTTTTTCTGCATCTATTGAGAAGATCATATAGTTCTTATTCTTTCTTTTATTAACATGGTCTATCACATTGATTGATTTGCAAATATTAAGCCAGCCCTGAGGCCAGGAATAAATCCTACTTGATTGTGGTGAATAATTCTTTTAATGTATTCTTGGATTTGATATGCTAGTATCTTGTTGACAATTTTTGCATCCATGTTATTCAGGGATATTGGCCTATAATTCTCCTTTTTAGTGGGATCTTTGTCTGGTTTGGGAATTAAGGTAATGCTGGCCTTGCAGAATGAGTCTGGAGGTTTTCTTTCTATTTCTATTTGTTGGAGCAATTTGAGAAGAATAGATATTAACTCTTCTTTTTTTTTTTTTAATTTTTTTTTCAACGTTTATTTATTTTTGGGACAGAGAGAGACAGAGCATGAACGGGGGAGGGGCAGAGAGAGAGGGAGACACAGAATCGGAAACAGGCTCCAGGCCCTGAGCCATCAGCCCAGAGTCCGACGCGGGGCTCGAACTCACAGACCGCGAGATCGTGACCTGGCTGAAGTCGGACGCTTAACCGACTGCGCCACCCAGGCGCCCCGATATTAACTCTTCTTTATATGTCTGGTGGAATTCCCCTGGGAAACCACCTGGCCATGGACTTTGGTTTGGTCAGAGATTTTTGATTACTGATTCAATTTCCTTGCTGGTTATGGGTCTGTTCAAATTTTCTATTTCTTTCTGTTTCAGTTTTTGTAGTTTGTAAGTTTCTAGGCATTTGTCCATTTCTTCCCAATTTCCCAGTTTGTTGGCATACAATTTTTCATAATATTCTCTTATAACTGTTTGTATTTCTGTGGTGTTGGTTGTGATCTCTCTTCTTTCGTTTGTGATTTTATTTATTGGGTCCTTTCTCTTTTCTTTTTGGTAAGTCTGGCTAAGGATTTATCAGTTTTATTAATTCTTTCAAAAAACTCCCTATTAGTTTTGTTGATCTGTTCTACTGTTTTTTGTTTGTTTCTATATCATTTACGTCTGCTCTAATCATTATTATTTCCCATCTTCTGATAGCTTTAGGCTTTATTTGCTGTTCCTTGTCTAGCTTCTTTAGGTGCAAGGCTAGGTTGTGTATTTGAGACTTTTCTGTACTTCCTTCTTCTTAGAACTGACTTTGCTGCATCCCACAGGTCTTGGACCATTATGTTTTCATTTCCATTTGCTTCCATATGCTTCTTAATTTATTCTTTAATTTCCTTCTTAAACCATTCATTCTTTAGTAGGATATCCTTTAACTTCCATGTATTTGTGGTCTTTCCAAATTTTTTCTTGTGGCTGACTTCAAGTTTCCTGGTATTCTGGTCTGAAATTATGAATTGTATGATTTCAATCTTTTTGTACTTGTTGAGGGCTGATTTGTGACATACATGATCTATTCTGGAGAATATTCCATGTGCACTTGAAAAGAATGTGGGAAGAAGGGGGGCAGATGGCGGTGTAGGAGGACGCTGAGCTCACATCATCCTGCTGATCACTTAGATTCCACCCACATCTGCTTAAATAACCCAGAAAACCACCAGAAGACTAACAGAACGGATTCTCCAGAGCCAAGGGTAGACAAGAGGCCCACAGAAGAGGGTAGGAAGGGCAAAGAGGTGATGCATGCTACACAGACTGGCAGGAGGGAGCCAGGGCAGTGGAGGGGCAGCCCACCCAGCAAGGCAGAGCCCCCGAGACTGGCTTGCAAAAGCGGAGGGGCCGGACTCTGTTAGTTCTGACAGCCAGCCGGACTTAACATCTGGAATGTTAAAAGTGAACAGCTCTGCTCTCAGAGAGCAGGAGGGCAAGACGACACCGGGAGGGAGAGGTGTTGAGCCCTGGAAGACAGAGCTCAGCTCAGTGGGGAACAAAGGCACTGGCCAGCACCAACTCCCTCGCCCATCCCCCAGAAGAAATCCCAAAGGGAACCAGTTCCCGGCACGGAACTTGCTTTCACAGTGCAAACACCCAACGCTGTGCTTCTGCGGATCCATCCCTCTGACGGGTCTGCCTCCCTCCTGGTGCTGCAGGGCCCCTTCCTCAGGGGACCACCGAAGGCAAAGTGAGCTAAGCCTGCCCCTCCCACCCCTGTGCACCTTGCGGATCCACCCTGGCTAATATGACAGATCCCATCAGAGCAGCACCACAAGCCTGGCAGTGTGCAAGTAGCCCAGACAGAGGCCACACCACTCCACAGTGAGTCCTGCCCCTGGGAGAGGGGAAGGTAAGGTACACAGCAGTCTGACTGTGGCCCCAGCGGTGGGCTGGGAACAGACATCAGGTCTGACTGCGGCCCGCCCACTGACACAGGTTACTCCAGACAGCACAGGGGAAGTGCCCTGCAGTTCCTCACCACTCCAGGGACTGTCCAAATTGACAAAACAGAAGAATTCTCCTCAAAAGAAACTCCAGGAGTAGCGACAGCTAATGAATTGATGAAAAACGATTTAAGCAATATAACAGAACATGAATTTAAAATAATAGTCATAAAATTAATTGCTGGGTTTGAAAAAAGTATAGAGGACAGCAGAGAATCTATTGCTACAGAGATCAAGGGACTAAGAAACAGTCATGAGGAGTTAAAAAATGCTATAAATGAGGTGCAAAATAAAATGGAGGTGACCACGGCTCGGATTGAAGAGGCAGAGGACCGAATAGGTGAATTAGAAGATAAAATTATGGAAAAAGAAGAAGCTAAGAAAAAGAGAGATAAAGAAACTCAGGAGTATGAGGGGAGAATTAGAGAACTAAGTGATACAATCAAATGGAACAATATCCGTATCATAGGAATTCCAGAAGAGGAAAAGAGAGAGAAAGGGGCTGAAGGTGTACTTGAACAAATCATAGCTGAGAACCTCCCTGATCTGGGGAAGGAAAAAGGCATTGAAATCCAAGAGGCACAGAGAACTCCCATCAGACATAACTTGAATCGATCTTCTGCATGACATATTTTAGTGAAGCTGGCAAAATACAAGGATAAAGAGAAAATTCTGAAAGCAGCTAGGAATAAACAGCCTCTAACTTATAAAGGGAGACCCATAAGACTGGTGGCAGACCTATCTACTGAAACTTGGCAAGCCAGAAAGGAATGGCAGGAGATCTTCAATGGGATGAACAGAAAAAATATGCCGCCGAGAATCCTTTATCCAGCAAGTCTGTCATTCAGAATAGAAGGAGAGATAAAGGCCTTCCCAAACAAACAAAAACTGAAGGAATTCATCACCACTAAACCCACCCTATAGGAGATCCTAAGGGGGACTCTGTGAGTGAAATGTTGCAAGGACCACAAAGTACCAGAGACATCACTACAAGCATGAAACCTACGGACATCAAAATGACTCTAAACCCATATCTTTCAATAATAACACTGAATGTAAATGGACTAAATGCTCCAGCCAAAAGACATAGGGTATCAGAATGGATAAAAAAAACAAGACCCATCTATTTGCTGTCTACAAAATACTCATTTTAGACCTGAGGACACCTTCAGACTGAAAGTGAGGGGATGGAGAACTATCCATCATGCTACTGGAAGTCAAAAGAAAGCTGGAGTAGCCATACTTATATCAGACAAACTAGACTTTAAATTAAAGGCTGTAACAGGAGATGAAGAAGGGCATTATATAATAATTAAGGGTCTATCCACCAGGAAGAGCTAACAATTATAAATGTCTATGTGCTAAATACAGGAGCCCCCACTTACAGTAATGGATAAATCATCTAGACACAGGATCAATAAAGAAACAAGGGCCCTGAATGAGACATTGGATCAGATGGACTTGACAGATATATTTAGAACTCTTCATCCCAAAGCAACAGAATACACTTTCTTCTCGAGTGCTCATGGAACATTCTCCATAGTAGATCACATAGGGGGTCACAAAACAGACCTTCATAACTATAAAAGAATTGAGATCATACCATGCACACTTTCAGACCACAATGCTATGTAACTTGACATCAACCACAGGAAAAAGACTGGAAAACCTCCGAAAGCATGGAGGTTAAAGAACACCCTACTAGGAATGAATGGGTCAACCAGGCAATTAGAGAAGAAATTTAAAAATATATGGAAACAAATGAAAATGAAAATACAACAATCCAAACACTTTGAGATGCGGTGAAGGCAGTGCTGAGGAAATACATTGCAATCCAGGCCTATCTCAAGAAATAAGAAAAATCCCAAATACAAAATCTAACAGCACACCTAAAGGAAATAGAAACAGAACGCAAAGACACTCCAAACCCAGAAGAAGAGAAATAATAAAGAGCAGAGCAGAAATAAACAATATAGAGTCTAAAAAAATGGTAGAGCAGATCAATGAAACCAAGAGTTGGTTTTTGAAAAAATAAACAAAATTGATAAACCTCTAGCCATGCTTCTCAAAAAGAAAAGGGAGATGACCCAAATAGATAAAATCATGAATGAAAATGGAATTATTACAACCAGTCCCTCAGAGATACAAACAATTATCGGGGAATACTATGAAAAATTATATGCCAAAAAACTGGACAACCTGGAAGAAATGGAAAAATTCCTAAGCACCCACACACTTCCAAAACTCAAACAGGAAGAAATAGAAACCTTGAACAGACCATAAGCAGTGAAAAAATGGAATCAGTTGTCAAAAATCTCCCAACAAATAAGAGTCCAGGACCAGATGGCTTCCCAGGGGAATTCTACCAGACATTTACAGCAGAGATAATACCTATATTTCTCAAGCTGTTCCAAAAAATGGAAAGGTAAGGAAAACTTCCAGACTCAATCTATGAAGCCTGCATTACTTTGATTCCTAAACCAGACAGAGATCCAGCAAAAAAAGAGAACTACAGGCCAATATTCCTGATGAATACGGATGCAAAAATTCTCAATAAGATACTAGCAAATTGAATTCAACTCAGCAGCATATAAAAAGAATTATTCACCATGATCAAGTGGGATTCATTCTCGGGCTTCAGGGATGGTTCAACACTCGCAGATCAATCAATGCTATGCATCACATTAATAAAAGAAAAGATAAGAACCATATGATGCTGTCAATCGATGCAGAAAAGGCATTTGACAAAATTCAGCACCATTTCTTAATAAAAACCCTCGAGAAACTCAGGATAGAAGGAACATACTTAAACATCATCAAAGCCATTTATGAAAAGCCCACAGCTAATATCATCTTCAATAGGGAAAAACTGAGACTTTTTCCCTTGAGATCAGTAAAACGACAGGGATGTCCACTCTCACCACTGTTGTTTAACATAGTGTTGGAAGTTCTAGCATCAGCAATCAGACAACAAAAGGAAATCAAAGGCGTCAAAATTGGCAAAGATCAAGTCAAGCTTTAACTTTTTGCAGATGACGTGATATTATACATGGAAAACCTGATAGATTCCACCAAAAGTCTGCTAGGACTGATACATGAATTCAGCAAAGTCGCAGGATACAGAATCAATGGACAGAAATCAGTTCCATTCTTATACACTAATAATGAAGCAACAGAAAGACAAATAAAGAAACTGATCCCATTCACAATGGCACCAAGAATCATAAAATATCTTGGAATAAACCTAACCAAAGATGTAAAAGATCTGTATGCTGAAAACTATAGAAAGCTTATGAAGGAAATTGAAGAAGATACAAAGAAATGGAAAAACATTCCATGCTCATGGACTGGAAGAATAAATACTGTTAAATGTCAATACTACCCAAAGCTATCTACACATTCAGTGAAATATCAGTCAAAATTGCACCAGCATTCTTCTCAAAGCTAGAACAATCCTAAAATTTGTATGGAACCACAAAAGACCCCAAATAGCCAAAGCAATATTGAAGAAAACCAAAGCAGGAGCCATCACTATCACAGACTTTAGTCTCTACTACAAAGCTGTAATCATCAAGACAGTATGGTATGGGCACAAAAACAGACACAGACCAATGGAATAGAATAGAGACCCCAGAATTGGACCCACAAATGTATGGCCAACTAATCTTTGACAAAGCAGGAAAGAACATCCAATGGAAAAAAAGACAGTCTCTTTAACAAATGGTGCTGGGAGAACTGGACAGCAACATGCAGAAGATTGAAACTAGACCACTTTCTTACACCATACACAAAAATAAACTCAAAATGGATAAAGGACCTGAATGTGAGACAGGAAACCATCAAAACCCTAGAGGAGAAAGCAGGAAAAACGTTTCTCTGACCTCAGCTGCAGCAATTTCTTACTTGATACATCTCCAGAGGCAAGGGAATTAAAAGCAAAAATGAACTATTAGGACCTCATGAAGATAAAAACTTCTGCACTGCAAAGGAAACAATCAACAAAACTAAAAGGCAACCAATGGAATGGGAAAAGATAATTTGCAAATGACATATCAGATAAAGGACTTGTATCCAAAATCTATAAAGAACTCACCAAACTCCACACCCAAAAAACAAATAATCCAGTGAAGAAATGGGTAGAAGACATGAATAGACACTTCTCTAAAGAAGACATCCAGATGGCCATCCAGAGGGGATGCTCAACGTCGCTCCTTATCAGGGAAATACAAATGAAAACCACACTGAGATATCATCTCATGCCAGTCAGAGTGGCTAAAATGAACAAATCAGGAGACTATAGATGTTGGCGAGGATGTGGAGAAACGGGAACCCTCTTGCACTGATGGTGGGAATGCAAACTGGTGCAGCAGCTCTGGAAAACAGTGTGGAGGTTCCTCAAAAAATTAAAAATAGGAGGCGCCTGGGTGGCTCAGTCGGTTGGGCGTCCGACTTCAGCTCAGGTCATGATCCCCCAGTTGGTGAGTTTGAGCCCCGCCTTGGACTCTGTGCTGATGGCTCAGAGTCTGGAGCCTGCTTCAGATTCTGTGTGTCCCTCTCTCTCTGCCCCTCCCCCGCTTGTGTACTGTCTCTGTCTCTTAAAAAAATGAATAAATGTAAAAAAAAATTAAAAAAACAACAACAAACTAGATCTACCCTAAGACCCAGCAATATCACTGCTAGGAATTTACCCAAGGGATACAGGAGTGCTGATACATAGGGGTACTTTTATGCCAATGTTTATAGCAGCACTTTCAACAATAGCCAAATTATGGAAAGAGCCTAAATGTCCATCAACTGATGAATGGATAAAGAAATTGTGGTTTATATACTCAATGGAATAGTACGTTGCAATGAGAAAGAATGAAATATGGCCTTTTGTAGCAACGTGGATGGAACTGGAAAGTGTTATGCTAAGTGAAATAAGTCAGGCAGAGAAAGACAGATACCATATGTTTTCACTCATATGTGGATCCTGAGAAACTTAACACAAGACCATAGGGGAGGGGAAGGAAAGAAAAAAAAAAGGGGGGGTTAGTGAGGGAGGGAGCCAAAACATAAGAGACTCTTAAAAACTGAGAACAAACTGAGGGTTGATGGGGGGTGGGAGGGGGGCAGGCTGGGTGATGGGCATTGAGGAGGGCACCTGTTGGGATCAGCACTGGATGTTGTATGGAAACTAATTTGACAATAAACTTCATACTAAAAAAAAAAGAAAAGAAAAGAATATGTATTCTGCTACTTTAAGTTGAAATGTTCTGAATATATCTAAGTCCATCCAGTTCAGTGTGTCATTCAAAGCCACTGTTTCCTTGTTGATTTTCTGCTTAGATGATCTTATCATTGTTGTAAGTGGGGTGTTAAAGTCTCCTACTATTATTGTATTATTATCAATGAGTTTCTTTGTTATTAATTGATTTATATATTTGAGTTCTCTCAAGTTGGGGGCATAAATATTTATAACTGTTATATCTGCTTGATACATAGACCCCTTAATTATGATGTAATGCGCTTCCTCATCTCTTCTTGCAATCTTTGGTTTAAAATCTGGTTGGTTTTTTTTTTGTGATAAGTATGGCTATTCCAGCTTTCTTTTGATATCCATTAGCATGATAGATGGCTTTCCATCCCCTCACTTTCCATCTGCAGGTGTCTTTAGGTCTGAAATGAGTCTCTCGTAGGCAGCATAGATGGATCTTATTTTTTTAACCCATTCTGATACCCTATGTCTTTTGATTGGAGCATTTAGTCCATTTACATTCAGAATGATTACTGATAGGTATGAATTTAGTGCCATTGTGCTACCTGTAAAGTTGCTCTTTCTGGTGATGTTTTCTATTCCTTTCTGGTCTGTTTCTTTTGGTCTTTTTCCCCCTTTAATATTTCTTTTTTTTAAGGTTTATTTATTTATTGAGAGACAGAGAGAGAGAGAGAGAGCAAGTGTGAGCAGGGGACGGGCAGAGAGAGAGATGAGAGAGAATCCCAAGCAGCCTCTGGTGCTGTCAGTGCAGAGCCTGATCTGGGGCTCAAACTCACAAACTGTGAGATCATGATCTGTGCCAAAATCAAGAGTTGGATGCTGAATTGACTGAGCGACCCAGGCCCCCCCCCTTTAATATATCTTGTAGGGCTGGTTTAGTGGTCATAAACTCCTTTAGCTTTTGCTTGCCTGGGAAACTCTTTATCTCTTATTCTATTCTGAATGACAGTAGGATAAAGTATTCTTGGCTGCGTATTTTTTTTCCATTCAGCATGTTGAATATCATGCCTCTCCCTTCTGTCCTGCCAAGTTTCTATGGACAGATCTGCTGTAAACCTGATCTGTCTTAGGACTTTTTTCCCCTTGCTGCTTTTAGGATTCTTTCCTTGACTGTGTATTTTGTGAATTTGACAATGATCTATGTCTCATGATGGCCAGCTTTTGTTGATTTAATGGGAGTTCTCTGTGCCTCTTGGATTTCAATGCCTGTTTTCTTTCCCAGATTAGGGAAGTTTTCAGCTATAATTTGCTGAAATAAACCTTCCCCTTTCTCTCTCTTCATCTTCTGGGACTCATACGATACGAATGTTATTATACTTTAAGGAGTTGCTGAGTTCCCTGAGTCTACCTTCATAATCCAATACCTTTCTTTCCCTCTTCCTTTCAGCTTCATTATTTTCCATAATTTGATCTTTTATATCACTGATTCGTTTCTATGCTTCATCCATCCTCATTGTCATGGCATCCATTTGGGTTTACATCTCAGTGATCGCATTTTAAATTTTTGCCTGACTAGGTTTTATTTCTTCTATCTCTGCAATAAGGGATTCTCTAGTGTCTTTTATGTTTTTTTTCAAGCCCAGTTAGTATTCTTATAATTGTTGTTTTAAATTTTAGTTCAAACATCTTACTTATATCTGTATTGATTAAATCCCTGGCTGTGACTTCTTCCTGTTCTTTCTTTTGGGGTGAATTCCTCCATCTTGCATTTTGGAGGGGAAAAAAGGAAGCTAGATCCTAAGTGTGTTTTGGTCTGCTTGTTAAGAAAAGCTTTATCCAAAACGTTAAAAAGATTAAAAATAAAAAAATTTAAAAATAATAAAATAAAAAATAAAAAACTTGATTCTTCTGTGTATAAAAAAAAAAAGGAAGCTAGATCCTGTTTCCCCTAGATGCACCTGCAAAGTACAGGAGGCGAAGTTTGGTGTAAGCTACTCCTGCTTCCACTTGGTCGCACCGTTTTGCTCACTGAAGTCGGTCAGTGTAGATGGGAGGATGGGGGTGTGTGATGGCATCACCTGCTTTTTCATCTTTGGAACAGTGAGCTTATGCTTGCCACTCCTTAGGAAGCCCTCACAGAAGAGCAATCACTTCTCCTGTGTCCCCATCTTCTGTCAGATCCCTGCCATCACCCCGTCTGTGTCCAAGCTGCCCACCTGCCAGCCAGCACAGCACTCCTATGTTTTATAGCAGGCGTAGCTGTGGGTTTCAAAACTCCAAAGTTCAGAGACCCCCGAAACACACACCCACACTGATCCTCTAGGGAAGGGTCTTGTTGCGCTGTGGCCAGTGCCATTCTTGCCCCAGAAAATGGCCATGTGACCACACAGCAGCTTGGAGTTTATGGTAAAGCACAGCAGAAAGCTGATACCAAGACTCATTGTTCAGGCCATATCCCCATTCCTCTACTGGTGAACTGGGTGGGCCAGTAGTGCCCACAGGGTCTTTTGTCTCCTGAGAGGCAGTGCTCCCTCTCCCAAATGCACTCAAGAAGGGGAAGAGTTTCTCCCCGAGCAACCCAGGGTATCCTAAGACCATGATGCCTGCTTCCGGGTCTCTGCCTTCCTTCCCCACCAGAGCACTGCCAAGTGCACCAGATGTGAGGCTGTCGATGACACAGACCTCTAAAACACCAGACTTTGTGTTCTACTGCTTATAAAAAAAAAAAACAAACTCGTGGTATTTAACCCCTCTCCTTTTCCCACTCAAGAGTTTTCTAGTGCAATCCCTTGTGCATGTTTTCACTCTTTCTCTCTTTACCTCTTGCTTTTCTCTCTGTGATCAGGGTTTCCTTCCCTCTGTAGCACCTGTGGCTCTTTTCTCCCCAAAATCAACTCTCCACAGCTCCTACCTTCCACGAGGTGGTTGTTTTCTACATAAAGACGTGCAGTTTTGTTCTCTCCGTTCTCAGATCAATGTCTTGGGTGTTCAAAATGATTTAATATTTATTATCTGTGTTCAAGGGATGAGGCAAGTTTAAGGTCACCCTACTCCTCCACCATCTTAACTATTCTCCCCATGTGAGTTCTGCTAGGGTCTGAAAAGGTATTCTGAAATCATTGTTGACAAAGAGGTACTGTTAGGTGACTTGAGCAAGTCACTCCATCTATTTACCTTGATTTCCTACCCTGTGGCTGTCAGGCTCTATGACCACCAAGTTTCTTTCTAGGTCCCCCAAGTGTTTCTGGTTCTCTGGCCACTGAACTTGGGCAGCCCTAGGAGAGAAGCTGGCTGTTGGTCCCTAAGCCTTTTGCCTTCATGTTGTTCAGGAAGGTAGTGACGTATAACAGTTCAGAACAATGCCTCCAGATTAGCCTCTCTATGCCTCAGTTTCTGTACATGTTAAATAGCGGCAACATGATGAGAACACTGACCACAAAGTATTGTTGTGGGTATTAAGAGCTATCACTTAGCAGAGACTTAATATGTAAAAAGCACACAATAGTGGATGGAACTGGAGAGTGTTATGCTAAGTGAAATAAGTCAGGCAGAGAAAGACAGATACCATATGTTTTCACTCATATGTGGATCTTGAGAAACTTAACAGAAGACCAGGGAGGAGGGGAAGGGGGAGAAAAAAGTTATAGAGAGGGAAGGAGCTAAACCATAAGAGACTCTTAAATACTGAGAACAAACTGAAGGTTGATGGGGGGTGGGGGAGAGGGGAAAGTGGGTGATGGGCATTGAGGAGGGCACCTGTTGGGATGAACACTGGGTGTTGTATGGAAACCAATCTGACAATAAATTATATATAAAAAAATAAAAATAAAAAAGCACACAATAGATATAAGCTATTATTACTGTTGTTGTTGTTTATTACTATTATCATTATTATTATTATTATTATTACCACCTTCCTTCTAACTGAGATCAGTTGGCAATGAGAACAGCTTGTAGGAAGACATAAATTTGGGAAAGAAGAAAAAGTAAAACTCCAATTATATATTTCAACATCTTAGAGTAAGAAACAGGTCTGGTCAGACCTGTTCTTAAATGGGGAAACTGAGGCAACGAACTATGGAAGTACAGACCAGAGGCTATCCAGTGAGTCAAGAATAGAACCTTGAACCAAGCCAGAAATGGGTTTTCTGAGGATAGTGGTAAAAGGTGTTCAGATCTCAAGTCTTGGGAGATTTCCTCACAAGAAAGTGTTCCATTTTCACTACCCTAACATCAGCCTGGAGGCCATCAGTCAGACAAAGGCACAGCAGCACATGCCCTGAGTATAGAGGGTGAAGAGGGATGAAGCAAAATTTTAAGGATCTGAGGACTTGTGATGATAAGCTCCGTGAAATAAATTTCTCTTCCCAGAGCTGTCTCGTGGAGTTTCAGAGTGCTGAGGCATAAGAAGAGCGGTAACTCACAAAGACAGAGGTCATGGACAAGTGCTCTAGTATGACCTGTCTGGCCACCCACGGAAACTCTACAACAACCGCTGACCACACACACTCACTGGAGTTAAAAAAAAAAAAAAAGTGCTTTGTCCTCCTCTTCACTTACCTTCAAGATACACGGTAAATGCTCATTGAATCCTAATTTGATCGAATTCTCACTGTTTCTCACCATTATTCTGGTGTTAAAATCCCTAGACTTATGTCATTTGAATGTCTATGCTTCTGTTGACACACTTAAAATCAGCACTTAACCTACAGCGTAGAAACTTTTGCGGAGAAAATCAACGTGTTCCCATTCTCACTCGTGAAGTTTGCACAGAGATGACCCCATACCCCCAGCTCAAGAGGTGTGTCTGTGACACAGGACTAGATATCAGAGCACCTCATCTTCCTGGTCTCAGTAACTGGCTCAGAACGTGAGACTCAGCAGAAGGGTCGGACCCAGAGCCGAGAGATGAAAGAATCCACATCCAGTGATGTTGCTTGGCCCCCAGAAATCAGCAGTGGTCAAAGCCAGCCTCCCACCTATTAGTAATGTGGGCCAATAAATCCTCCTTACTAAAAAGAGCCAATTAAAAGTTTGTTTTCTCCTATATTTGTTGCTTGAACTCGGCCAGTGTGTTAGTCTTGTAGGGCTGTCACAGCAAAGCACCACAGACTAGTGGCTTAAACAACCAAATTGTGTTTTCTCCAGTCCTGGAGGCCAGAAGTCCAAGATCACAGTGTCAGCAGATTTTCTTTCTGCTGAGGCCTCTCTCCTTGGCTTGCAGATGGTGGCCCTCTTGCTGTGTCCTCACATGGTCTTTCCTCTGTGTGCGCATCCCTGGTGTCTCTTTTTGTGTGTCCAAATGTCCTCTTCTTATGAGGACACCAGTTTTAACGGAACGATAAGACAATGGAACAATGCCTTCAAAGTTCTGGGAAAAAGATATTTTCAACCTTGAATTCTCTACCCAGACAAACTATCACTTAAGTTGAGGGCAGAATAAAAACATGTCTAAGCATTCAAACCTCAGAATTTACTTATTTATATTTATAATTTATTTTGAGAGACAGAGAGAGCATGAGTGGGGAGGGGGCAGAGAGAGAGGGAGACAGAGAATCCCAAACAGGCTCTGCGTTGTGAGTGCAGAGCCGGATGAGGGGCTTGAACGCATGAAACGGTGAGATTGCGACCTAAGCCGAAATCAAAGAGTCCCATGCTTAACCGTCTGAGCCGCCCAGGCGCCCCTCAGAATTTACTTTTAATAGGCTTTTGGGGGGAAACTACTGAGGATATTCCATAGCAAAACAAAAGAGTAAACCAAGAACAAGGAAGACATGGGCTCCAAAACTGGGAAGCAGAGAGGAAGTCCCAGAGTAGAGTGACAGTGCAGCAGGTAGACAGCAGTCAGTCGGAGGATCGAGGCCCAGGAGGCGGGATCTGGGGGAAACAGACCAGGCTATCTCCCAGAATGCCTATTCGGATCGAGCATTCAAAAATAAATTAAGGATGCCACAAAAGCAAACAGTGCCAGAAAAAGAAAGGACTTCCAGGAAACACCCAACTCTCTACAAGAGAAAAAATATAATCACCACACAAAATCAGACTCTGCCCTGAACAGCTAAAATGATCTTCCGCTCTTAAACTAAGCCCACAGACAAATCACAGTGTAAGTTATGGTGTCAGGACAGAATGTATACATCATCAATCATGATAACCAGGATGTTCAATTGAGAGAAGCCGGGAGGTGGAAGGCAGGAAGGGGAGCCGGAGGGCAGGGCAGAAATGCAAACAGCCCCGTGTTGCAAGGCGAGAGTCAACAAACGTCTAGAGCCGAACTGAGACCTGGAATGGTAAGTTTGTGACAACGCTTCCAAGGAAACTGATGAAAGCAGCGCAACAGGGAGTGAGCTAAATTCAAAGGTTGCGAAAAGGGGGGGTGGAGGATGGTGAAATCACCGCAGATCAACGGCGGAAACTCAGTAACTAATTTCCAAACTGAAAAATTTAAACATTTTATTTAGAGATATGAAGAGCAATACCAAAAGAACCAGTAAAAGGATTACAAGAGGCCGTCCTAGGGAAGAGGACAGGAGTTAGGAAAGGAAAAGGCAAGGACCTGTGCCTTTTAGTGGCCAGAGGTCTACACTATTTTATTTATTAACCAAGCTCAGTTATTTTATAAATTCATGGTTGGTTGTTTTTGTTTTAATTTTATTTTTTTTTATTATTTTTTTTTTATTTTTTTTTCAACGTTTTTATTTATTTTTGGGACAGAGAGAGACAGAGCATGAACGGGGGAGGGGCAGAGAGAGAGGGAGACACAGAATTGGAAGCAGGTTCCAGGCTCCGAGCCATCAGCCCAGAGCCTGACGCGGGGCTCGAACTCCCGGACCGCGAGATCGTGACCTGGCTGAAGTCGGACGCTTAATCGACTGCGCCACCCAGGCGCCCCTGTTTTTGTTTTAATTTTAAAGCACTCTAAAGCTTCCTTTGGGATCACTGCCAAATTGCTCGTAAGCCCTTGCTTCGTGTACAGATTCAAATTCTCATGGACAGCTGCCAGGTCCCAGCATCAAGAAGTCCTTGGGTACATCCCCCCGTCTTTTCATCCATCTTGCTGTGAACCCCATAAGCAATGAAGCTTCCATGGTCTTCCACAAGTCAAGGACTTTTAATAGCATTTGATATTTATATGGTAGCTTTCATCTGTGGACTGTAGTGCATGTTACAACATTATCTCGCCGTGTTCCTGTGAAAGTAGGAGACGGGTGCTATTAACCCCATTATACATATGGGAAAACTGAGGCCAAGGGCTCTCATGATCAACCTGCTAGGTTGGATCTGTCACTTAGGATTAAGGGGACGATCACTGAGCCTCAGGACCCTTATAAGGGATTCTGGGAGATTTAACCTCTTTTTTTTAAAGTCCTGAAGACAATTCTTTCTGAAGACACTTGTGACTGGGCCTAATTATGAGCTTCATTTTTCCCTCTTTTGGCTAAGTGATCTGGGGCCAAGGAAGAGTGGAGCCATAGGAGGAAGGGAGTAGGTCACAGAGAGCAGGGGAAGAGGGGCAGAAATGAGAAAGACAGCCCTAGTTAATTGTGGGCAGAGTCTTACCATTCACTAAACAGATCAGCAAGTATTTCTAACGCCCCCCTATTAGGTGTTCAGTCCTATGCTTGATGCCAGGGAGAATTCAAGGAAGGACAGAACCGGTGTCCATTGATCAGTAGTTCATCACTTACTTGGGTCCATAAGAAATATGTGCGTTAGAACAGATAGAAACAACGTTGCACTGTGCACAGATAGAAACGGGAGAGTGAGTGAAATAAGATTTTAGGGGAAAGTAAGAGGAGCAGGTGCTTGGACGGTTATTTTTTTTTTAACCCCGTGGGGTTTTTTTATTCAAGGGAATAAAGTGGAAATAAGCAGATCTGCAGCCTGTACAGAGCCTTTGCTGAGGGCTGGAGCCCAGTCGCCACCCTCCCTCAGACCCATGGAGCCCTGGGTGAACTCAGCTCCTGGGTGGGACCACCTCTTGTCTCCACTGCAAGGTACTTCCCACGTCTCCGGGAGTCCCCAGACATAGCTTCTCTGCTCCCCTAGAAAATGATGACTGGTATTGTTACCACTAATAATGAACTTATTACTAGCAAATATTTTATTAATTGTAACTAATGTTTCCAAAAACGGCATAAATACTTATAATCATTACTACTAGTAGTAAGTTTATTGGATTCACAAAAACTCCTGTAGGGTTAATGAACTTGTCCACGAGCCCTCAGGAAATAGGCATGCAGCTTCCCAGGCATAATATTTTCTTAATTAGCGAAATTTAAAAGTGCATAAGAGATTCTGTGCTCTGCAGCTCTTTGCACACAGTCCTCTTTACTCCCGGGTGTGGGTGTTTTATGCTCTCACAAGGTCAAGGCGCCCTCTAATGGTCATATGTAGTTACAAAGGAGTCCCTCAAGTTCCCCCCAGAAACCTGATGGACTGGGTCCCCTCTCTGGATATACAGTACCCAGAATAGGACTTGACCTCTCAGACCCTGTGGTGCTTTCTGATATTTGCAAGTATTAAAGCCCCAAATGGTAGAGACCAATACAAATTTCTCTCAACTGATCGCTAGAAAAGGAACCAAAATAAAGTTTTGAAACACACATGAAAACTATTTAGTAACTTCAGCAGAGAGGCTGAGAAGATGAGACGTTCATGCTTGAATTAGATGAGTGATGGGTATTAAGGAGGGCACTCACTGTGATGAGCACTGGGTGTTGTATGTAAGGGATGAATCACTGAATTCTACTCTTGAAATCAATGTTGCACTGTATATTAACTAACCAGATTGAAATAAAAATTTGAAGAAGGAAAAAAAAAGAGCCACGGAATTACAAATAGACGTTAGACCCCAGAGATGTGAGACAATCTGACACTCACGTGGTTCAGCCGCCCACCTGATCTTTAGTTTCCTCCACCACATCCTGACAAAGGAGCCAGCCAGCCTCCCATAGCCCTACTTAGGGGAGGGTCCAAATCACTGATGAAAATAAACAAGCTGGCTACTCATGGCAAAACTGGAGAGGAGGGTCCCAGCATCCCTTAAAAAAAAGAAAGAAAGAAAAGACAGTATTTACATTCTTAATTTCCTATTTAATTAATTATCCAGTTCATTAAAGCAGATGAATTATACATGTGTAGTTTATGCTCAAAAATCCCAAACCTTGGGGCGCCTGGGTGGCTCAGTCGGTTAAGCGTCCGACTTCGGCTCAGGTCATGATCTCATGGTCCGTGAGTTCGAGCCCCGCATCGGGCTCTGTGCTGACCGCTCGGAGCCTGGAGCCTGCTTCAGATTCTGTGTCTCCCTCTCTCTCTGACCCTCCCCTGTTCATGCTCTGCCTCTCTCTGTCTCAAAAATAAATAAACATTAAAAAAATTTTTTTAATCCAAACAGTAAGTAATAAAAGCAAAACTGCTGTTCCTGAAGTCATGTTAAATATTGTATTTCTGGGGTCAACTCTAAAGATGATCAAATAGGATTATTGTTTAACCAGCAAGGATGGTACTGTGTTTGCCTCTGCCCCCTCCTGAATACTCCCTCCAAAAACGCAGTACAGTAATTGAAAAGGATAAAAGGATGGGAGAGGAGATCACAGAGTGGAAAATGGGAACATATTTGGGGAAGGTGAAAAGCAAATGCATGTGTAGAACCTAACTGAATGAGAAGGGAGACAGCTGGAAGGGCTTGTAACTGGCCCTGACCATTCAGCAGCTAAGTAGCAGAACTGAGATAAGAATTCAACCAATAGGTTCCCAGAATCTGTGCTCTTCACTTAAATTCTTCTACCCAAAATTGACCCTATATGTCATCAATGGGACCATTCTTTAGGCTGTCCCAAAGACAGGGAAAGAGAATATTTAACATGTTTCTCAGTATTCGTGGCTCTACATGGTGCAGCCGCCATTTTCAACTTGGATCTTCTCCCACCCCAACTCATTTAACACCCTTCCCCACGACAACAGTGAATGTGACCAAGGAGCTCAGACTAAAGAGCTACAGAGAGGGTCGGTACCAGCAGCTGGGTACCATGGAGCGAGTCAGTACCATGACCTGGGGCCATGGTCAGGCTCCAGCATTGCACTGGGCACGGTGGAGGGAAGCCCGCACCTTGGCAATGCCCTGGATCAAGGTGATGATAGACACGTCCTCAGAGAGTGTGATTAAGAACCTGATAGTCAGTGGTCCCTAGCGTGATATGAGTGGGTAACATTTACTGAGCATTTAATCCACATCCGGCAGTGTCACGTGACATTTTATGACTACCACCTCTCTATTGATAAGTAGGGTTTGCATGTACTGGGAACCTTTAATCTTCATATAGCCCTATGAGTTATGAGGTGATCCTTCTATTATTCTGATCCCCATTTTAGAGATAAGGAAACTGAAATACAGAGAAGTTGAATAACCTACCCAGATACCTACAACCTGCAAGGGGCAGAGTGAGGTTTTTAGTATCCCGAGACTGCGCTCTTCAGCAGCATAATACATGAACAGCGTGAAAAATGTAAGAGAGGATCAATAGAGCCTGGGAGAAGAGAAAGCTCGGACTGGACCCCAGGGAAACCACTCCGCTGGCTGTGAATTTATGTCACTTCTTTAGTGAGATGGAACTGGAGACACAAAAGAACTCTACATAGAACTCAGTTATCGCCATGCAGTTTTTGTGTTTGCGCTGATAATTACATCCACTAAATCTCTCTGAAATCCTCATAAGGTCTTTCCAGTTACTGTGATCAGTATCTGAACAGGGTGGATGAGACCATGGCAGTCAGGATTCTGGGGGCCAGAGAGGCAGACCCAGCAAGCACATCACCCCATGACGTTTTAACAAGTCAGACAACGGCAAGCATGCCCCCTATTTCATATGCTGACATATAATCACAAGCACACATTAACACGTATCAGATGTGTGTATAGCAGTCGTATGCAAGGGAGCAAGCATACACACACAGGTAAAATGTCCACATCTTCCATCTATTCATTGTAAGACCTCGGGCATTTTTTAATTCTCTCTGAAGCTCAGGTTTCTCCTCTGTGAAAGAATACCTCTCTCACAGGGCTACTGTACGAAATGTCTTTGAAATCTCTTTCTAAATCAGAAAGCTTGATTTAAGTATGTGAGTTATTGTATGTATATGTATCGAAGGGTAATACACATACTTTGCTGGCCTGCTTGACATTCTTTTTAATGTTTATTTATTTTTGAAAGAGAGTGTGAGTGGGGAAGGGGCAGAGAGAGGGGGACAGAAGATCCGAAGCAGGCTCCACGCTGAAAGCAGCGAGCCCAATGTGGGGCTCGAACGCACGAACCGTGAGATCACGACCTGAGGCAAAGTCGGGCATTCAACTGACTGAGCCACCCAGGCGCCCTGACATTTTTATCTTATTACCTCTGTACAAGCCACAGGTGAGATTTCCCCATCTCTCCTTGTCTGCTCCTAGAAGCACATTCATCAGGGAATGATGTTAAGGCTACGCTTTGGAAGATGTTTGCATTATTTTTGATCCTTAAGAACGGTGTGCTCTTTTTAAAATAGTACATTTGACATTTGGCAGCATTGAAGAGAAAATCTTCCAAATGCCTCCTCTACCAGGCCGACCTGGGGACCGGATAAAGTCACATCTTTATTAAGAGCTGTCCCCACGCCCCCCGCCACCCCACCACTGGGTTGAGCGCTACCTTCCCTGGAGGGCAGCCCATCCGGGCACATCTGTAGGTGACAAGCAGTGGGGGGTAAACTCGAGGGCTCAGTCCACGATCAGAAGGTTATCCCAACGCCGTAGGAAGAGCATAAAAATGAGAACAAACCTTGGTCGCACTGACCTTGGGCGGGTCAGATCTTCACTGATCCTGTTTCCCCATCTGAAGCAAGAGGAAAAAGTAATATCATCCTGACAGTCCCTTGGATCTCAGAGAAGAGAGCACAGGCACAGCAGAGGAGAGCACTTTGCTGCCTGTCCTAAATGATGACATAGTTAGGTCTCGAGAGCCAGGCGTCTGGTCCACGTTCTCAGGGGCTTAGCAGCACACTGGTAGTCGGCGGGAAGAAAATGTAAAACTTCCCAGATTGCTAAAGGGAAGCATGTTCTCATGGGCAGGAAGGGGTAGCAGCAAGACCAAAGGCAAAGAGGGCATTCACCCACAGCCTCCAGTGCTGCCGGGCTGGGAAAGCCGAGTCGAACGTGGAGCAGGGCCCCTGGGGGTCATCGCACCCTCATCGTAACCTCAATGCAGCAACCATGCAGCAAACCAAATTTAAGGTGTTAATTGTCTGGCAAGTCTGTATGTAAACATTTGGGGAGCATGAGACAGATTCTTTGATATGAAGTCTGTGATTAAGGAATTCAAAGGCTTATGATTTTCTCACCTACTAAGCATGTTGAGGACAAAAGCTATCGTAACTGGATAGACTCAGAAGATGAGCTGCCCCATTACAAGCTGTGCGACCTCAGGCAAGTTCCTTAGCTTCTCTGAGACTCAGAATATTCAGCAGCAATGAGTGAAACAGGTATCATGAGGATGCGTCTCTCACTGGACTATTAGAGAATGAAACAAGGTAATGCCTGTGAACATGACTGCAACTCTTTTTGCTTTTTTTTCCCCCCAACTACCTAGCTGTATAACGTTGAACAAGTAATTACTACCCTCTGGGGCTACGCTTCCTAGGAAATGAAGGGACTGGATTTCTAAGAGTCCTTTGTAGCTTTCATATTCTCTACCGTGACCCAAGAGAACAATCGGCTTCTCCCCATTATATTAAGCGCCCACTTTGAAAAGGTTCTCCCTTCCAAATGTGGCTGCAGTCTCCCCCACTCTTTCCTCTAACAAAAACCTGCAGTTTTCCTGGAGAGTGAGCACAACTGTATTCATTGTAGTAAGAGCTGTGACGTCCAGGCGTCGAGGGGCAATTGGGGGGCTTTTGGCTTGGTACCTTTGTACAGGATCCAAGAAGGTTCAATAGTGCTCTTACTTCCTACTCATCTGCCCTAACTAGGAATAACTAGAGGTGGAAACTAGCAGACCCGCATTTGCGTAACCGATCTGTTATTTACCGGCTGGGAGACCCTGGGATCTTACCTTTCTTCTATGAGCCTGTTCCCTCCAGCAGCTCTGGAGCTGTTACCTCATGGAGACGTTCTCAGGATTGAATGAAATCATGTCAATAACGTGTCTAGAGCGAGTAGCGGTAGCTGTATGTGTTGTTGTCCATCATAAAGTATTATTTCCAGCTGAGTGTTACATTTTCATGATCTCTATTGTTAGTGATCATAATGGGGAGTGACGTCAGTAGTCTCGATCTCCTTCATCCACACAGAGGGGACAGAGGCAGCACCCCATTCAACTATCAGCTTTCTGCAGCCCTGAATTTGGATATCAAATAGAAATAAAAGCCTAAGCATTATCATCCTGCTGGAGCCACTATTCATTAATAACTTTGGCTCTTCTGTAGGAGTGGAAAGCTAAGGCTGTTTTTCTCAGATTTGCCCCCAGAGAGAGGGCCCTGGCTCTGCAAATTGCCCAGGCTTCCCCTGTGGAAAGGGCCAGAGATGGCATCAGGCCTCTGTGTCTGGGGACCAAAGAGGTGAATGGGATGCTATTCATGAGCCAGTTAACAATCTCAGCATGCATCTGAGGCCAGAATGGGCACAAAGGGGGTGTTAAGAGAGTGCCACCTAATGCAAAATAGGAACGCCTCCCTGGGTTGCAGAGACATGTTCCAGAGCCCCAGAGACCCAGAGCACCAGCCTTAAAAGTTTCTCCAGCAGCCTTCGCTCAGCAGATGAGATACTGAGTTCCCTCATCTCATTTATGCTCAGGAACAGCAAGTGCAGAGACAGCAAGCTGCAAACTCCTTCCCTCTTTCCATGTGCCTCCATCCCGGCTTCTCGGAAATCTCCGGAGTCAATAAACTCAACTGACAAAGAGAGTGGAAAGGAAATTCTCCACATATAAAAAATGCGAGGCCAAGATGACTCAGATCCCCTTTGGTTCTTTATTCTGCAGCTACCCTGCACTGAGAGCTTTGTATGAGAACATTTTGAATATATTGTCTTATTTTCAGACCATCAGCAATCCCACCAGATGAGTGCTATTGTCAGTCCCGCTTTATAGATGAGGAAGTTGAGGTGACTGATGTAAAATAACTTGCCCAAGCTCACAGAAGCTGCTAAGTGACGGAGTCAGGGTTTGGACCCAGGACCTAATTCATAATCACTAGCAGAATTCGCCAGGGAAAGGATGAAAGAACCAGAACAGGGTAACAGTGGTTTCCCAAACATGACCTCAGCTCCCCCAATCTTTTAGAGAAAACCTGCTGAACATCCATTATGAGCCAGATGTTCTCCCATTTACCTTACACACATCATCATCTATGAGGCCGATATTTGCTCTGCTTTATGGAGGAAACTGAGGCCCAGAGAGGGAAGATGGTTCCCCAGTTCACATTCCCTACAAATGGTGGAGTTGTGTTTGGCATCTTGCTCTTGGGGCTCTGAGGCTGGTGCTCTGTCTCCCGATTCTGCAATGGCTGGACCAGTCACCTTCCTAGTATTGGTTGTTTTCTCTCTCCCTTCCAGAGAGGGTTCACCATGTGTTCTGAGACGGGCCCCAGGTACACAGGCATGCTGCTCTTGGCCTTGGCCATCATGGCCATCATCGCCAACCTCCTACTATACTTTCCCAATGGGCAGGTGCTGGAGCCTGCCAAGATTACAGACTTGGTCTGGTCTTTCCATGGCTTTTGGGGAGCTGGACTCTTGGTAAGAATGAAGTTATCTATCTTGCCTCCTCCAAGTCACAAAGCAATCATCTCATCTTGGGCCCACCTTCCCTGGGCCCCCAGAAAGTGGCTAGCTGTCTCCCTCTGCACCTCACAACACACGATACATAAACACTGGGCACGTGGTACTGCGAGCACCTATTTATGTGCTCTTCTACTGGGCCGTGATCTCGTCAAGAACACAGCCCAAGTCTCATTCGCCTTTGTCTCTAAGTGCCTACCCAGCAAAGTGCTGGCTTAGACTAGAGCTTAATATGTGCTTGTTAATTGCATGAGGAAGTACACTATAAAAAGCATAATAACCAAGTATTTGTCAGGTTCATCAGGTTTCAAGATGACCATCTTGAAAATTGTGTACCACTCATCGAGGCTTCCCTAGGCAAAATTATGGCGTTGGCAAACTTTTCCTGTAAAAGGCCGGATAGTAAATCATTCCAGCTTTGCGGACCATGTGGTCTCTTGTTTCAACTCCTCAACCCTGCCACCAAAGGGCAAAAGCAGCCACAGACAATACATAGACAAATGGGTGTAGCCATTGTTCCAATAAAACTTTATTTATAAAGACAGGCAATCTGCTGGATTTAGCCCACATGTGGTAGTTTGTTGCCTCCTGAGACACTGAGTGTTTTCCTTCCTTTCCACCTTCGTTTTCATTCAGCTCCTACCCTCCCACGTATCCAGCGTTCCCGTATGAGAGGATCATTTGTTTATGGAGACCCAATGCCAGACACTGAGTAGGTGCTCAGCCCGTGGATGGACGCATGCATCCATCTCAGGAAAAGGGTTCTGCTTCTTCTCCCCCACGGTAGTAGAGGCAGTGACCATCTGCCCCTCCCATGATGGCAGAGGCTGGGCCTTCCTGCCTGGGAGAACATTTAAGACAGCAATACCGGGGTAAAAGTGGTCTGTGTCTCAGCTCAGAGCCCTTCCTAGGAGGCCACGCAGACCTAGGAAGTCTGCCAGACCCTGTTCAAGTCTCAAGTCTGCCCCTGAGCTGCGGTGCAGACCTTCCTGAGCTTCCATTTCAGTGTGGAGCACATTAAATGAGAACATACACAGCGCGCCCTGCACATACCTGGCAGCCACTAAAATGCAATCTGCCCTCTTTCCTGGCTCGGATTACCAGCTCCTTCTCCCCAGACCAGCCAAGCGCCTTCTCGAGCCTCACCCCGCCCCCCACTTGCTTACTCCCACAGGATGGGCTTGCATGGGTCAGTCCCACCACCAAGCAAAGGCGGAACTCCCCTTGGAGCCCTCCTCATCTGTAGGATATACAGCACCCAACTTCTCCCAAGATATAATGAGCAAATGCAGGAAGTGTTGAAGGGAATCAAACCAAGCAGCTTGAGGATATTTAGTTTCCCTAACAGCAGAATCTCAGGTTTATTGAGAGACAGTAACCCAGAGGGAAAACATTCCACGGTCCTCAGGAAAGCAGAGTGAAGCCTGACTCCGTTCCTCTTTCTCCTCTTTCTTTCTTTTTCTTTCCCTTTTTTCTTCCTTTTTTTTTTTTTTTTTTTTTTCTTCTTTCACTGCTCAGTCGGTCTTCAGTGTCCATTCTGGGCCTTCACACGTGCCAACTCTAAGGCAAACTAAGGCAGGGGCTGTGGAGCTGGAGAGAGGAGGGCACACTGGAGCCATATTGAAAGGTGGACGTGGCAGGGTCTGAAGACTGATGGGAGTGAGGGGAGGGAGCAGCCCAAGTTGGTTCCAGCATTCTGGCCCGGGGGACCTGGGGAGCTGGTGATGGCGTTCTCCCTGGCAGGGACCTCAGGGTGGAGCCGGGAAGAAGGCAGAAGTTCCAGAGGAAGCTTGGCTAGGAATGGAGACAGGAGAGAAGCAAGACAGAGATCCCCTGTGGAGAGGTGATGTGGAGCCCCAGGGGTGGGGGGTCCATCCAGGGCTCGTGAGTAGATGGAGAGAAGAAAGGAACCCACGTCAGAGCCTGCCCCCACCCCACCCCCCTGGCTGTGCTGCAAATGAAGAGGAATAAGAGGGAGGAAAGTGTGGGAAGGAGACCGAGTGAGAACGCCTAGAAAAGTCTCAGGAGAAGCAGCAAAGGGGAAAGAGCAAAGCTGAGCAGAAGAGTCCCAAGAGTGAGGAATCACAGTGTCCACCGCAGCAGAAGGGACAGGAGCTGGGCCCCGGGGGGCATCTGCTGCACGAGGTGCCCGGAGCAGCCCTGGGGCTGGCTGCGAAGTCCAGACTGCAGGGAGCAGAGGAGTGAGTGCAGGTGGGGAGCTGGGCTTTGAACGAGGAAGAAAGGGCCGGAGGCCGAGCTTGCCTTCCTGATGCAAGGAAGGCCAGAACAAGATCTCAAAAGCCACACGGGACACCCTGCGGGCAGTAAGAAGCACAGACCCATTTACCTAGCATCAGCTCCACGCACAACACTAAGGATCTGTAGATCTACCAGAATTCACGGTTTCTGCTCCTTAACAATGGTGACGGGCATTTGCGCGAAGGTTCCATTTACTTCCCGCGGCAACTTTGCCAAGTGGGAATCATCATCTCCTCCGACGGGTGAAGAAAGCAGGCCCAGGCAGATTAAGTCTATGCCGGTAGAGGTCCTGCTCCATGCCACACCCCGGTGAACAGGACACGGAGGCACCGGGAGGGGGGCTGCAGACAGTGCTGCTTTTCAGATGAGACAGACAACCAGGGCCACTTGAGTCACCACTGGCCCGGCATCCCCCACGCCGCCAGGCAGACAGCCATTCGGGGACTGAGTTCCTCCCGCGGTCGGTCACAGCCATGGTGTGTAAAGACGTGCCCAGAACCATGTCATCTCCTCGAGAGGGAAGCCCCCTTCAGCCTCCCCCTGTGGTTGCTGGAAGGCAGCCTCGTGACGTCAGCAAGGTGGTTGTCTCACAGAGCCAACGCCAAGAATAAAAGCTCTCTGTTTTCATGGAGCCCCAGGCCAACCCAGAACCAGCAGGGTTCTGTGGTTTAGACAAAAAATGAGCATCTGGTACAAGCATGCCATGAATTGCGTAATCCAGGGACTGAGAAACGGAGCCCCCATTTTTTTTTCCATGCCGCTAGTGGTTAGTGTCCAGAAATATTATTTGCAGACTTGGCAAGACCTTTAGGGGGGCACAGCTGAGGTCTAGTTAGTAGTGCGGTTCGGGGTCACTCAGGGGCCTGATCAGGAGTAAGGGTCTGCCCGCCCCCACGGAGATGGCTCCTATGCTCCTGCAGAACAAGGGAGACGGACAAACACACAAATAATTCAACCCAATGGAGGGAGTCCCGGCTGCAGTGGAGCCTGGGGTCTGCAGAAGAGGAAATAATTAACTCTACCCTGGGGAACAAAGAGGGGCGGCCGAGGGAAGGAGGTGTCTGAGCTGTACTGTACAGAATTAGTAGCTGTTTGCCAGCCAGAGAAGGGAGGAGGGTGTTGCAGGCAAGGGGTGCTAGAATGCAGACCCAGGCAAAATTCTGCATCACCTCGTGCACCATGCTGACTAGCAGCTTCTTACCCTTGAGTGCTTCACCCACAAGCATTTATTGAGCACCACACTGTGCTAGCACTGTTCCACGCGTAAGGGACACAGCAGGAAAAAATGCCAATAAAATTCCTGCTTTCCTAGCCCTTAGTGGGGAAGAGAAAGACCATGAATAACCAACTGAATACTATAATGTCAGGTGGAGAATGCCTCGACTAGGGAGGAAATAGAGTATAGAACAGATAGCAAAATACTCCCTGAGGAGGTGGCCTTTGAGCAGCCCCTTGAATGAAGTAGAGAATAAGCCACGTTGCTGTTTGGGAGAACAGCATCCCAAGCAGAGGGAATGGCACGTTCTAAGGCCCGGAACTGGGAATGTGCTTGATAGTTCCAGAATCAGCAAGAAAACCAGTGTGGCTAGAGCCAGCTCAAGAAGGTTTAGGAGAGAGGGGAGGAAACAAGGTCAGAGAGAGAAGTAAGTAGCCGCTGGAACTTGAAAGCAGGGGAGAAGCATACCCAGGTGCCATCGAGCTATGACGATCCTGACCTGAAGCCATCAGTGCACTCTGGCCCATCCTTGGAGCCTGGCCTGCTCTAAGCACCAAGCTGTGCTCCCCAGAAGGTGCTTAGAGAGACTTTTAGCACCCACGTCCTCCACGGTGGTTCCCACAGTTCTCTTTTGTCAGCCCCAAAGCTGTGCCCTCACCACACAATCTCTAGATGGTCCTGGGACTCAAGGAACTATGGTGTCCTAAGGGCCCAACGGAAGAACACAAGTAGCTCCTGATGCCGGAAGATTCATCACAGCTAAGAAAAGAAATGTGCAAGAGGGAGAGCGTTGTACAATCATCCAGGATACAGGTGTACAGAGACCTGAGGCCCGAAGCTGCCCACACTCATCCCCCCAGGGCATCTCTTCCTACCTGGAAGGTTCTCATCAGCCCTAGATCCTAGCACTGAGTTACCTAGAGGTGATTCTGAAAATCTGAGATTTTTGTGAAAATACTTCACTTAAAGAAATATGTTCATTGAATAAATGGGGAGCATACGTGCCCATTATACTAGTCAAGATTTTCCTGAAAATTTTACTATGTCTTATTCGTGCAGTAAAACCGTGCAGGGCACACAGCCATTTGGTCATTTGCATGAGGTCTGCAGGAAGCACCAGCAATTCTGATCTTTGTATAGTTTTCTCCTCTGGGGTTAAGATTTCAGCTACATAACCTGGTTTGTGTCATTGTTGGGAGGAAAGAAAATAAGGTAGAAAACCAGGAAGGGAAAGCGAAAGAATGGGAGAGTATGCCCTTAATAACTCTCTTCCTCTCTTTTCTCACATCATCAGCCCCCAGAGCAGGAAAAGGCTCCCACAGCAAACTTTCCAATCAAAAGAAAAAATATATACTCAATTTAAGGCACCTTGGGACGGAATCTTTGAACTGGAAAGAATCTTAGATGTCAATATTTTAATCCCTCGGGGCGCCTGGGTGGCGCAGTCGGTTAAGCGTCCGACTTCAGCCAGGTCACGATCTCGCGGTCCGTGAGTTCGAGCCCCGTGTCGGGCTCTGGGCTGATGGCTCGGAGCCTGGAGCCTGTTTCCGATGCTGTGTCTCCCTCTCTCTCTGCCCCTCCCCCGTTCATGCTCTGTCTTTCTCTGTCCCAAAAATAAATAAACGTTGAAAAAAAAAATTAAAAAAAATATTTTAATCCCTCGTGTTTTATAGATTAAAAATTAGGACCCGAGAGAGGTTAAACTAGATCCAGCCCATAAAGCTAGGGTATGGCCCAGCAAGGTGTAGAATGCAGGTCTCTGGGCTCAAAGAATGCCCTAGACAGAGGACAGTGACAGCTCAGAGTGGCAATGCCGCGGTGGGGTCCGTTCTGGCCAAGGTCTGATGATATGCGGCATTACGGATAAGGACCCCCATTTCACTTGGGCACAAAGTGAAACCTCTCAGGAACCGAGAACAATGATACTAACTGAACTCACCAAAGCTTGAGTGATAAATCAGAATGTCAGTGTATTTACCCCAAGGTGAGATTCTCCTGCCAAGACAGTGGTTGGGAGGTGGGTGGAAAGGTCAGCCTTCTCTCTCATCTCCATGGGAAGTGGCATACAGGGTGGCAGGAGCCAAACGGAGCTGGGTTTCAGACCACGCTCTGTGGCAGGCCAGCTGTGAGATCCTGGAGAGGCGCTGCATCTCGCTAAGTCTCAGTTTCTCCCACTGGAAAACGGGGAGATAGCAGTAGCCGCCTCCTGTGGTTGTGGTGAGAGCACCCAGAGAGCACCCAGTCCCAAGCTTGGCTCACAGCTCTGCTCATTCAACAGCAGCTGTAAGAGAACTGGGGGAAGGGGCTGTCGGAACCACCACTGCACCTAGTGTTACGGAGTCGTGATGGTCGGACACATTTCCACTGGAGACAGAGAGCTGATAAGGCAGACTCAGCACACTTCTTCAGCACTGTGGACACACGCCGCCCAATCTAAAAACTAGGGGCTCTCCTTTTACTAGACGCCACGTCTCCTCCCCGGCCCTCACTCGAGGCTTCATAACTAGCCAGTAATTGGCCCAAGTTCGTTTGGTGTAGCGTCTGGCCGGCTGGCTCCACAGTGACCTGCATGCCTCCAGGAGGGGTTTGTACCCCTGCCCCCCCCCCCCCCAGTTCTCCATAGTACCCACCCGCCTGCATTATATTATACTGACACATTTTCCTCTTTTTTAAAAAATTATTTTAGTGTTTATTTACTTTTTGAGAGAGAGACAGCGCTAGTGAGGGAGGGGCAGAGAGAGAGGGAGACAGAAACTTGAAGCGGCCTCCAGGCTCAACCTGTCAGCACAGAGACCACTTCGTGATCCTCTGTCCCCCTCTCTCTCTGCCCCTCCCCTGTTCATGCTTTCTCTAAAAGAAAGAAGGAAAGAAAGAAAGAAAGAAAGAGAAAGAAAGAGAGAGAGAAAGAAAGAAAGAAAGAAAGACTCCAACATAATCATATCTTTTGTCACATAAGGCAATATTCACAGGTCCTGGGATTAAGAATGAACATATCTTTGGGGGCCCATTTGTTCAGCCTACCACAGGAGGTAACATCTGAACTGGCCCTTTAAGGGCGAATAGGAACTTACCACATGGCAAAGGGTGAAGAGCATAGTCCAAGGCCCAGAGGTAGGAAAGTCCTGGCCCTGCCCCGGGAGCCCATCAGCTGGTACGCTGGGAGGTCTTGATGACAGAGAGGTGAGGCGCTAGTGGCAGGACGAGACCAGGCTATGAAGGGCTGTGCTGTATCCTACACACGATGAAGAACCATTAGACATTTTTTTGTTTTTGAGGGAGAGAGATAGAGAGCAAGCAGGGGTGGGGCAGAGAGGGAGACAGAACCCCAAGCAGCCTCCGTGCCACCAGCACAGAGCCCAACGTGGGTTACCCTCCCACCACCCCCACCCCTAGAGGGCTTAGTTCCAAGGCTGTGTGCTTTCTCTCTTTTTTGAAGGATAGACTATTGACCGATGTCTAGTACTTCTAATACCCCTCTTTTAAATTTTTTTTTTCAACGTTTATTTATTTTTGGGACAGAGAGAGACAGAGCATGAACGGGGGAGGGGCAGAGACAGAGGGAGACACAGAATCAGAAACAGGCTCCAGGCTCCGAGCCATCAGCCCAGAGCCTGACGTGGGGCTCGAACTCACGGACCGCGAGATCGTGACCTGGCTGAAGTCGGACGCTTAACCGACTGCGCCACCCAGGCGCCCCTAATACCCCCCTTTTAAAGCACAGGGATATTATGTAGGGTTCTCGCCAACAGAGACGGGAGCTGCTGCATGAGATCCCAGGACAAACAAGCCTGTAGAATGGGTGTGCTGAGAGCCATTCACAATGGACACAATGTCCTCCAGCCCTGGTAGCCCAGCCTGCTGGGGTCTGTGGCTGTTTCTATCTGTCATCTGTGAGAAAGTCTAGGACCTTCCCATCCTTTGGCTTTCTTATTTCCCCAGTAGCCAATGGAGTAACACATGATAGAACTGAGATTCAAGCAAGAAGGGACACTGGAAATCTTTCTCCCCAAAACACTTACTCAGATACACTCGTCCAGTGGCCCCACGAAGAACAGAGGCTGATGCTCTAAGTTCATCCACTGTGCACCTACTTCCCATTCCTGATTCGTGGCCCTCTTGCACCAATGCCCTTTGTCCTACCCAGCACTGCTAGAAGGAAGTGGTGGAAATGTCACTGCCAACTGTGCAAACTTGTTTCCACTTGACAACTAGGAAAGGGAAAGCCCAAAGAGACTGAAGCGCCTGCCCAGGTTGGCATGGCTTTAATCTTAGATCCGGAAAGAATGTGTGGGATTATTTATCCAACCTCGAGGAGAGTGTAAGTTTCTTTCTTTAGCACCAGGCCTGGATCTTATCGTGTGTGTGCCCCCAGGTGCCTGACACACAGTTGGCTCTCGGGTCACTCCAAATGAAGACAGGACTGGCCGAGTTGGGACTCAGGCTCTGTCACCTGACTCCTGGGATCACACTGTCTCCCACATGCGAAACTGCTTCCCGATGTCCTCAATCACGGCCCTCACAGTTCTGGTTCATACAGCATGTCACTCCTCTTTCCTGCTGCAAAGTCCCCTCTCCTGTCTCTTGCAGCCTCCAGTTAGGTCGTCCACAGATCCTTAGCTCTGTGTTGTCTGCAGACCATCTTCAAGGGGCTCCCCAAGTCGTTCTGCTCAGCCCCTGCTGTCTCCCTCCCTCAGGCCCTGTGACACGAAAGACACAACGTGGACACGTCAGGAATGAAAGCTCATGCCTTGAAGCAAACAGATGCCTCAGCTTTGCCCCAATGCATTAATGCACTAGTATGCCAGAAGTTCACCTTTCCTTGACACGGGCCTCACTGCCACACTCACCCACCCATCCAGTCAACATGTATTCACGGAGTTTGTACACAGTAAAGCCCTGTGTCGGTCACTGACTCGGGCATGGGAAAAACACGTATTCACTTACTCACCCAATCATACAACAAACACTTACCGAACACCCACCGCCGGAATGGCTAATAGCTCTCCTTTGGAGGGCCGACACCAGCCGCTTGGCCACTTGTGCCGTGAAGGTCTACGAGGCCTCGTCCAGGGTTGGCGGGGAAGATGCCGAGATCCATTACTGATGCCTACCGTGAGTGCAGACGAGGAGAGCTTGTCTGTGTGCCAGGCCGTGGGTAGGCACTGGCAGTTCAGTGGTGAACAAGTCAATTATAGCTCAATTTTGCAGCGAACGATTTCATTCTCTAGAATTGCAACTGAGAGGCAGGTGAAGGGACAGAGGGATTCTCAGCTCTAGTACTCCTTTTTTTTTTTTTTTTTTTGGGCACATTTGGTAAGCGAAACAGAAACAAGTTACCCGGTCTGGCATCTTTACAAGAAAAGATTCAGATCGTGTTCAATTTACCGGGAAACTCAGGGACGCATCTTTAGAAAACACTACCCCCTACCTACTCATGGGTGGCACTGAAATTTGGGCTCTGTTCCATTGCGGATGCTGTTCCCTGTGCTTCTGGCCATGCGGGGCACTATGGGGGCGATGTACTGTGCGGTCATTTCTTCACTGGGTCTGCTCAGCGGCCCCTTCTGTGACGCGGGCAGTGGAAACTACACCTACCCTTTCAGGAATAACACCCTGGAGTGAGTAATATTCATGGCCTTGGGTCAGTGTCCAACATCTAAAGATGATACAGCTGATGACCACAGAGAGTGTGTGTGCTCGATATTGGCCACCCAGCAATGCGGCCAGGTACCTCCATTCGTACCCAGTGTCGTGTTCCTCTCTCCACACCTGCTCCCAAAGCAACAACAGCTAGGAGGTGGTTGGCGAAGGCGAGAAGCCCTCATGTGCTGATGGATTAAGCCATCCACCTACGGCAGTCCCCACGACAGCTTGACTTCATTAGCCCTAATTATTAAACTCAATTGAGTATGTGCTGAGGACCTTCCTAGTACTGCCTAGGCACTATGGTGAGAGAAAGGACTGCAAGGGAAGAATAAGACAACTTGCCTCCTGCAAGGAGCTCACAATCTAATTGGGGAGACACTTACTGCACTTAGGGCTGCACAAATATCCTGACATGGGTGGGCCCTGTGATGCACATTTATTTTCCTAAAGGAATGCAGAAACCTAGCACCAATGACTGAGAAAGACCCTCCTTCTCTTCTCATTTCCTGCTGTCTCCCTGGCAGATCTCATCTGTCCCCATGGCTTTCAGAACCATCCATCTATACATGAAAATAATCCCAATATGTTTATCGCTAGCCTAGATCTTTCTTCTGAATTCTTTTTTAAAAAAAATTTTTTTTCAACGTTTATTTATTTTTGGGACAGAGAGAGACAGAGCATGAACGGGGGAGGGGCAGAGAGAGAGGGAGACACAGAATCGGAAACAGGCTCCAGGCTCTGAGCCATCAGCCCAGAGCCTGACGCGGGGCTCGAACCCACGGACCGCGAGATCGTGACCTGGCTGAAGTCGGACGCTTAACCGACTGCGCCACCCAGGCGCCCCAACTTTCTTCTGAATTCTTAACCCAAATGTCTAATTACCTTCTTGAAATTTCCTCTGGAACGTCTCATGGCATTTCAGTGTTAATATGTCCAAAACCCTTGATGTTCCCCCCACCGATCTTTCTCGGTCACCACAGTGCATTAGATGGCACCCGGAACCTGGGAGTCATCTTTATGCTTCTCCTTTCTTACTTTCCCCATTCAGTTCACCACCAAGCCCTGTCAGTCCTTCCTCGACAGTAGATCTTGAACTGGCCACTGGTCTTCACCTAGAGCACCCTATTCCCTCCACCAAGTATCTCACTTCCATTTTGCCCTTCAGTCCTTTGTCGTACATTTGTCAAAGGGGCTTTGTCAGATGGAAACGTGCTGATGAGGCCACGACATTTTTATATTTAAGAAACTTGCAATCTCGTTGGGAACTCCGTGGAAATGGACATGGGTATGGGTAAAGGGAGACAGAGAGAGAGAGACAGAGCTATAATACACAGCCCCATGAAACATGGCTTAAAAACATATTCCAATTCTCTTTGTCCAACTAGGACTCCGATTCCAAATTTCTCTTATGATTTTTGCTTACCAGCTATTTCTTCCTACGGTTCACTGCTCCCCTCTCTACTGCTGCTCCTTTAAGGCCAGGTGACTCCAGCTTTCCCGATGAGGTCTCCTCCAGTTACTCTAGACCCCTTGGATCTCCCCTTTCTCTGATAATGATTATGATGTAACTAGAATATACCACCTACTACACACAGAGCACTGCCCTAACACCTGGACTCATCATCCCAACCGTGCTATGGTATTGATGTTATCATCAACCCCATTTTCCACATAAAGAATCTGATGTACAGAAACATTTAGGAAACCTATCTGGAACTTCTTAGTGAAGAGGCTGGAATCAGGACCCAGGTCTGTGGGACTTGGAAGCCCAAGCTCTTAACCCCTCCTCAGTGCCCCTGAGATCCATACGCCAGTTCAAATCTTGTTATCACACAATTTCCCACTCCTCCACGTGCTCTTTTGTGTGGCTACGTCTGTACCCACAAAAGCCCTCCTGAGATGTTGCGCTATTAGAGGGAAAGTTGGTGTGTCCAACCCTCTGACCAATGGATAATAATAACTCTGTTGTCTTTACGAAGGTGAGAGCAATGAAGGCACGTAAGCTTTGCAGCACCTGTATTAGACTCGTGCGTCTACCTGCTTGTAGGTAACAGCTCCCTCCCTTTACTGTCTCTCAAGGCCAGCCAACGTTCTCCTCTGTCCTGCAGGGGCAACTACGCATTCAACCAGCCCACCTGGGCCACCTGCCGGGAGCCTGAGCCTATCGTCCTCTGGAATGTGGTCTTGCTTTCCAACCTTCCGGGCCTCGGTGCGGTGGAAGCCGTGCTTTGCCTTAGCCAACTTGCCAGTGGACTCTGTGACATCTTCTGTGGTACATGCATCAGAAAAGGCCAGAGGTGGGTGCTTCTAGAACCCAGGAATTTCCAAGTCATTTTCCCCTGATCTGTTCGCACTGGCTCCCTCCTACTCCAACCCCACATTCCCAGAGGTAAGCCAAGAACTAGGAAATGCCTTCTGAAATACAGGACTTCGTTGGACACTTTGGGCTTAATTTTCTTCCGGGTGAACATAACTGGCTTATGACTTAAGAAGTCACAACTGATTGACACACAAGGGCGGCTTCCCCAGGTTCAGAAGGACTGGAATTGGTGAATGGCAATCCCCAGAGTTCTGAGAAGCTGAGGAAAAAAACCCAACTTTCTTACCAGGGTCGATTTTTTTAAAAAGACAACAGTTTTGAAAACTTCATCTTGTTAGAATCCAGATTGTCATTTCCCCCAAATGATCTCTAAGAATGATATAAGATATCATAAGGCTGTACAATAATAGAGCAATAATAAATGATAATATAATAGTAGGGGTTTAATTTGTTACTATATCCCAGGTCCTGTGTTAAGCACTTTATCTGCATTATTTCAGTTAATCCCATAAAACAACTGGCATAACAATGCCATCTTAAGATAAGGAAACTCAGGCTCAGAGAGGTACAGTAACTTGTCCAAAGTCAATGTATCTAAGTTTTGAATTTGAGCCTGATTTCAACATTTATATTCTTGGCCACCCTCCAGTGGTTCTCAGAGTTTATTGCTTAGACATTAGTTCCAGGGATTGCAATAGGTGTTATTCATTCACAAAATAAGGGGTGCGGAGTCAAATTAATTTGAGATACCCTGGATTAAACAGAGTTTAATAGGTTCCTTCACTACAGGACTTATCAAAGCCTTTACAAAGTCAGTATATATTGCTAATCTCCAGGAAGAGCGTAGCAAGCCCACAACTGCCCAGTCTTCTTTGACCACAAAGCCCTTTTCTCCTGGAACAATGTTTATGGTGCTAATATCCTATGGAGCAGACTTTGAGAAACACTGCATAACTCAGTGATGAGGTAGAACCTACCTCACTTAACCCATGAGAATCCAAGAGACTTTTCCAAACCACCAGAGAAGTAGAAAAATATAGGATGAACCAGGTTAAGGACTACTCACCTGTGTTTAAAAAAGAAAGAAAAGAAAGAAAGAAAGAAAGAAAGAAAGAAAGAAAGAAAGAAAGAAGAGAAAAGAAGTTTTGCTGTAATAGCTGGAATCAAAAGTTTTCTTTTCCGGTTTTTTTACTGTCATTGCAACAAACACCTTTGCGAACTCAACTTACCAAACAAGCTATGGCAATTACCAAAGAGGCATCAGACAGGGTCTCCGCTTTATTAGCTTGCAGACTAATGGATCCTGCACAGTTGATCGCTTCTGCAGAAGATACCCACGACCCCTGCTAGCTCAAATGGCACCTTTGCACAAATTAGAAAAAAGGCAGCGACTACAGCTTGGCAATGGCATATTTAAATCGGCACCTTCTCGCCCAGGTTGATGCAGTCTATATGGGTTAAATATCGCCCCCCCCCCAAAGAAAATTCATGTTTAACAGAAACCTCAGAATGTGATCTTATTTGGAAATAGGGTCTTGTAGATGTAGTCAGTTAAGAAGCGGTCATACTGGGCTAGGGTGGACCCTAGGGTGAACCATAACCCTAAATCCAACATGAACACTGCCTTATAAGAGAAGAAGCACACATAGAAGAAGGCCGAGTCAAGATGGAAGCAGAGATTGAAGTGAGGACGCCAAAGACCAACAAATGCCAAAGATGGCCGGCAGCCATCAGGAGGGAGTCATGGAACAGAAGCCCCACTCTGAGCCTCCAGAACCCAGCTGACATCTTGATTTCAGACTTCTAGCTTCCAGAACCGTGGGACAATAAATTTCTATGGCTTTAAGCCCCCCAGACCATGGTAGTTTGGTAGTTTGGTAGCAGCTTGGGGAGACTCGTACACAGCCCCATGCCAGAGGGCAGGTGAGTGGGGTGCAGGCCGGATCATCCCCCCCACCCCCGTCCCCCAGACACACTGCCTTGCGCAGAAGCAACCTGCTCAACTGAACAGGGAAGCCCTGCCGCTGTCACAACTAACACCGGCAACTTCTTCAGCGTCCCCTTTGCTGGCACACTGACACAAATCCACACCTACAACCCCCAGAGGACAGATGTACCAAGTGTCCTGTGAGGAGCCCAGCACTGCGCTAACACCAGATGGCTCCCTCAGCCCTGACAGCACCCTGAGCTTGTCACACCAGAAGGAAGCTGGGCTTAGAGAGGGGAAGTCTCTACGACAGTTGGTCACCAGATAGAATGGCTCTATACGCTCCAAGTACTACCTCCTGGGAGGGAGAGAAAAGCCAAAGCAAAGAATTTTATGAGCTTTCTCTCGTTGAGACACCCTCTGTGTAAATTGATGGACTGGGAGCAAGGGAGGAGAAAAGTGTTCTACCTCTGGCAAAAATCCCTCTTGTGGTTCTTCCTTTGGTGAGTAAAAGGTACTCGCTGTTAAAGACACCAAGGTACAAACATTCTCTGGACAATAAAACGGGAGGAGGGGACACTGAGCCGCCCTCGGGCGGGGCCCAGCTCGTAAAGGCAGCAGGGCTCTGCTAATGCGGTCCGCAAAGGGCTTTGGAGGGCGGGAAGAGCGCCACCGACATTTTAAATGTGGGGCCAACAATAGAATTGTCATGATTAATCCACTAAAAAGAAAAAAAAAAGCGTTTATTGCCAAATAGACAATAACTCTGAAATTAAGTAGATTTTCAGGGCTGACCTACGTCTCGTCTTCAGCTACTCCACAATTATTTCCTGACTTCCCACAATGTGCCAAAGCAAAGGTGCCTGGGGAGAGGAGGACTGGAAGGGCTCTCAGTTCTGGAAGGAAGGGTCTAGGCAGAGGGAACATCTCAATGCACAGCGGCCCAGAGGAGCCGCAGAAATGGCTGGGCCATGATTTCCACTTCAATCTCTGTCTTCGAGCACATCTCAGCTTTTAAAATTCCTTACTGTCTCAGGAGAAACCAATGTGTTTCCAGACCACCGTTGACTGACATTTCTCAGACTCATTTTCTGGACATTTAACATTGCTCCTTCAGGACACAGCTGCGCTTTTAGAACACGATACACATGTTATTGAAAATAAGAAAATAGCTCTCCACGGTGAGTTTGGAAATTCGTCCCACTTTAGTCTTTACGCTTTGCCTACGGTATAAAAATTTTCACGTGTTCCAGGCTCGGCAAGGAAAACTTGTATAATTACAAATATGTGTGGAAAAAAATTGAGTTTACCGTTTTACAAAAACCATCTAGCAGGTTCATCGGTCTGTCGCGTCTGGGGAAATGTTCTTGCAGTCCCAACACTGGCTTGAGAGACACTTCATGGGTCAAGGCTTATGGGCAAAACCGATATGCAGTATTTCTCCCAGGTCAAATGGGCAGAAATAATTTCAGCCCAGGGAGATGCACTGTCGGGTGCGTGTTGAAGAGGGGGGTGGGTGGCAATAAATAAAGCTAACGTAAGTAGCTCGAGAAAATTTGGAAAAAGTTGTGCTGCATGGAGACTCAAGGCTAAATACCAAGGGGGTCGTGCTTGGACACTGTACTCTAAAGTTCTTTCTCAGAGAGGTAGGAATTAACAATTATGAATCTGCTACGCGTGCATCCTGGGGTTGGGTGGTGGGCGGTGGGAGGCAGGTTTCTCACTGTTAAAGGAAGAAGTGGCAAGGGAGGCCAGAATGGCCCGTGTGGTCCTGGATTAGAGTCAAGGACATCAGTACAAGCTCATGTCTGGCTTAACACAGATGCGGATGGACAGGCACAGAAATACAGATGTGTGTAGGTGTACAGGTTATTACGTAAACATGTATTTCCTGGCTGTGCCTAAGAGAGCTAGAAACCATGGACCTCCAGTAGAAATGAGCACACCCCGTGTTCATTTTTGTGACTTACTTTAAATAATACAGGAGTTCAAATGCAAAACTGTATTCGATTTTTGAAGTTATCGAGAAAGAAAAGCAAACGAGGAACACGGACTTTGACTAAGAGGCTTGGAGCTTCCCAGCCTACCCAAGCGACAGTCTGGAAAACCCAAATCAGCCATAAATTAGAGGCAGACTCAACTAGGTCGTCCTGTGTGTGAGCATCATTGCCACAGCCAAGAGACGCAGGGCTCATTAAGTAGGCTCCCTGATTCAGCCTTTTCCTCCAAGGCAATGTGCTGAGAGGGGGTCCAAAGAAATTAGTTTAGGTCAGAGAGACAATGACCATGCCCCCTGGCCCCTGAGAATCCAGCAGTTCATCCCTGACGTGACTGAGAATGTGGGTGCAGGAATACAACACAGTTGGACAGATTCCTTTGCATTGAATGCTTTCTTGCCCTACCTCCACGTGCCTCACAAGCCCGCTATGCCCTTTTACCCTGCATGCAAACAACCTTCTGAGAATAATAGACAACCCCCAGGTTGGAGCAGACGGCCCCTCTGTTCCCTGGACATAACCCCATTGCCCCACCTGACTTGTTCACACTCCAGATCCCTCCACCCAGCCTTGATGCAGGATAGACCTAATTCCTCTCTATCCTAGTCCTCTCTATCCCTATTCCTATTCTTCTAGGGATATCTCTATCCCTATTC
>NW_024412411.1:21962417-21975039 GCF_014898765.1 Herpailurus yagouaroundi | reverse complement strand
TCTCTATCCCTATTCCTATTCTTCTAGGGATATCTCTATCCCTATTCCTATCTCCCCAGTACCCAGCACGTGACAGACTCACAATAAGTGTTTAGTGAATGAGTAAGTGAAAGAAAAAAAACGAACGTTCCAAACCTGCAAAGGGGTTGGGGAAATGTAATTATACTAAGCAGTTTATACTGAGTGAATGCACAACTCTAAAAGTCAGCTTCCAGAGTGCCCTGGTGGCTCAGTCACTTAAGCGTCCGACTCTTGATTTTGGCTCAGGTCATGATCTCACAGTTCGTGAGTTCGAGCCCCTGCATCAGGCTCTGTGCTGATTGTGGGGAGACTGCTTGGGATTCTCTCTTCCTCTCTCTCTCTCTCTCTGCCCATCCCCCACGGGCCATGCTGTTCTAGATGCGGCATTGTGCTATTGCAACTTGTAATAAAAATATCTATATTTCCAGGGGGGCCTGGGTGGCTCAGTAGGTTGAGCGTCCAACTCTTGGTTTCGGCTCAGGTCATAACCCCAGGGTCACAGGATCAAGCCCGAGGTCTGGCTCTGCACTGATGTGGAGCCTGCTAAAGATACTTTCTCTCTCCCTCTGCCCCTCTCCCCTGCTCACTCTCTCTCTCTCTAATAAAAAAAAGTTTATGTATGTATGTGTGTATGTATGTTTTCATTTAGAGCTCCCAAACCCCTTGGAATTTCCGAAGTGATAACAGCAACGGAGATGTCTTTTGTTATTCATGACAAACCCTTTTCAAACCACACTTGAGTCTATGTCAATAATGGGACTTTTGGAAAGCCCCTAAGGATGGGCACCAAGTGCCAGGAAAACCAACCACCGGATTAGAGGGTTGGAACTTTCAGCCCCACCATCCCAACCCCTGCCTCCAGGGAGGGGAGAGGGGCTTGGAGACTGAGTTCAATCACCAATGGTCAATGATTTAATGAATTGTACCTGTGTATGAAGCCTCCATAAAAGCCCAAAAAGACACGGCTGAGAGAGCTTTTGCATTGATGAACAAACACATCAAGGTCCTGGGTGGGTGGCACACCCAGAGAGGGCATGGAAGCTCAACGCCCCTTCCCACATCCCTGGCCCTGTAAATCTCTTCCATCTGGCAGTCGATGTGTTATATCCTCTATTAGGTAATCTAGCAAGTAAACTGGGCTCCTGAGTTCTGTGGGCCAATTTAGCAAATTAATCAAACCAGAGAAAGCGCTGTGGCAACCTCTGTTTTGTAGCCAATCCCTGAGATGCACAGGGGACACCGGGGCTTGCAATTGGCATCTGAAGTCGGAGAGGGAGGGAAGGACAGTCTTGTGGGACTGGGTTCTTAACCTGTGGGACCTTAGGCTTTCTCTAAGTCATAGTGTCAGATTTGAGTGAAATTGTAGGACACCCATGTGGTGTTGCAGAATTGCCCGATGTGGGAAAAACTACCACACAATCGTTACTAGAATAAAGAAGTAGTCAGAGTATTGGATGTAGTATAAAGGAAAATAATAGATTTTTTTTTCCTTATAGCATAACACACAAAAATTCTATGACGATAATGTCTGGGATGCTTGCAAAGGCTGGATCGTTTGCAAAGCCCTTTTCCTATGTGAGCATATCTGACCCGAAAACAGTTGCGTCACATCGTCCAGGGACAATAGTGATCACCATTTTACTAGGGAAGAAACAGGTTCAGAGGTGGCTGCCCAAGACGAAGCAGATATGAGGCCCAAAGCTGAACTTTTGACTCCAACTCCAAAGGTTCCTTCCATGGAATCTCACTGTTCATAGCGTCATTGAAGAGATAAGGCCAGTTCAGAGGAAAGGAGCAGAGGGCTCCGTGTTGTGGGCTGGAGCCGTAAGGGAGGCTCCCGGGAGGAGAGGAGCTTGAGTCGGACAAACGGAAAGGAGAGGCCATCCCAGGCCAAGGGCACAGCGGGAGCATAGGGAGGAAGCAGGACTTCTCAGGGCCTCCGAGAAGCACGCCGAGGAGGCCCAGTGACAGGGACAGAGGCTTCACACTATGCACACCTGGGGGTAAAGTAGCTCAGCTCTCTGTGAACTTGTGATGTACAGACCTTCTCACAAAAACAAAGCTGGGGGCTTCTGGGCGGCTCAGTTGGTTGAGCGTCCAACTCTTAGCTCAGCTCAGGTCTTGATCTCAGGGTCGTGGGTTCAAGCCCCGCGCTGGGCTCCGTGCTGGGTATGAAGCCTACTTAAAACAAAACAAAAGAAAGCTGAACTCCGGAGCCAAAGTGCCCTTGACCATCTCATGGTATTAACAGTCATTTTGCCCTCTAACATATTCTTGGGGCACACTGCAATTCTCAGATTTTTTTTTTTAATTTTTTCGTCTTTTTAAGTTTTTATTTTAGTTCCAATTAGTTAACATAGTTCCAATTAGTTAATTTAGTTCCAATTAGTTAACATATTAGTTAACATACAGCGTTACATTAGTCTCAGGTGTACAGTATAGTGATTCAACACTTCCATACATCACCTTGTGCTCATGAGGACAAGTGCCCTCCTTAATCCCCATCCCCATTTCATCCATCCCCTACCTAACCTCTCCTCTGGTAACCATCAGTTTGTTCTCTGTCATGAAGAGTCTGTTTCTTGGGGCACCTGGGTGGCTCAGTCAGTTCAGCGTCTGACTTCAGCTCAGGTCACGATCTTGCGGTTCATGACTTTGAGCCCCCACATGGGGCTATCTGCTATCAGCGAGAGAGCCCGCTTCAGATCCTCTGTCCCTCCCTCTCCGTGCCCCTCCCTTGTTCGCGTGTGCACACTCTCTCTCTCTCTCTCTCTCAAAAATAAACGTTAAAAAATTAGAAAGAGTCTGTTCCTTGGTTTGCCTTTTTTCCTCTTTGCTCATTTGTATTCTTAAATTCCACATATGAGTGAGATCATATAGTATTTGTCTTTCTCTGATTGACTTATTTCACGTACCATTATTTTCTCTAGCTCCATCCCTGCTATTGTAAATGACAAGATTTCATTCATCTTTACGGCTGAATATGTGTGTATTACCTCTTCTTTTTTCTGTAAAAATTTTTAATGTTTTATTTATTTTTTAGAGAGAGAGAGACAGAAGCAGAGCGTGAGCAGGGGAAGGGGCAGAGAGAGACACAGGATCTAAAGCAGACGCCAGGCTCTGAGCCGGCAGCACAGAGCCCAACATGGGGCTCGAACCCACGAACCATGAGATCATGACCTGAGCTGAAGTCAGACACTTAACCAACTGAGCCACCCCCGTGTCCAATCACCTCTTCTTTATCCATTCATCAGTTGATTTTCACTTGAGCTGCTTCCATATCTTGGCTGTGGTAGATAGTGCTGCTATAAACATCAGGGTTGATGTATCCCTTTGAATTAGTGTTTTTGATTTTTTGTGTGAACACAAACTGACTGCTGGATCACAGTTTGAGGAACCTCCACACTGTTTTCCAGAGTGGCTGCACCAGTTTGCATTCCCACCAACAGTGCAAGAGGGTTCCCCTTTCTCCACATCCTCACCAACACTTGTTTCTTGTGTTGTTGATTTTAGCCATTCTGAAGTGTGAGGTGACATCTCATTATGGTTTTGATTTGCATTTCCCCGATGATGAATGATGTTGAGCATCTTTTCATGTGCCTGTTGGCCATCTGGATGTCTTCTTTGGAAAAATGCCTATTCATTTCATCTGCCCATTTCTTAACTGGATTATTTGGTTTGGGGGTGCTGAGTTTTATAAGTTCTTTATAGGGGCGCCTGGGTGGCTCCATCGGCTAATTGTCCGACTTTGGCTCAGGTCATGATCTCGCGGATTGGGGGTTTGAGCCCCACGTCGGGCTCTGTGCTGACAGCTTGGAGCCTGGAGCCTGCTTTGGATTCTGTGTCTCCCACTCTCTTTGCCCCTCCCCTGCTCATGCTCTGTCTCTCTCTGTCTCTCAATAATAAATAAATGTTACCAAAAAAACGTATAAGTTCTTTATACATTTTGGCTACTAACCTTTTATTAGATATGTCATTTGCAAATATCCTCTCCCATTCAGTAGGTTGCCTTTAGTTCTGTTGATTATTTCCTTTCTTGTGCAGAAGTTTCTATCGTGATGAAGTCCCAATAGTTTATTTTTGCTTTTGTTTCCCTTGCCTCAAGAGTTTGAAGTCTTCTCTAAGATTATTAAGGAAAGAAGCATCCTTCAATGAAAACAAAGGTAGAGATTTAAAAAAAAAAAAAGGAGGTTACAAATGATAAGGAGAGCATCATGTTGTTCATTCTAATGGCTGAGGCCTTTGACATTCTGGGTGGCTCAGTAGGTTGAGCATCTAATCAGGTCATGATCTCGCTGTTCATGAGTCTGGGCCCCTCATTGGCCTGGCTGCTGTCAGCACAGAGCCTGCTTCAGCTCCTCGGTTCCCCCCTCTCTAGACCCCTCCCCCACTCACTCTCTTTCTCTCAAAAATAAATACACATATAAAGAAATGATTCCCAAAAATCAAAGAAAACTCTGGCACATGTAAGGAGTGCTGTAGCTGGCAAACGTGTAGCAACCAGAAAAATACAGGAAAAGGGGTGGAGGACATGGAAAGCTTCTGAGTACATCGGAAGCCTGGAGCTCAGTGTGGACTCCAAATATGCAATAGGCTAATGGAACGAGAAATCAGCTGGGAGTCATTTATTCCGTCATTCCATAAATATCTGTGGAACACCTACTATGTGCCAAGAACGATTCTAGATACTGAGGATAGATCAGTGAATAAAATAAAGTCCCTGCCCTCACGGAACTTTGTAAGAAAGGAGAAATCGATGAAAAACAATGTATTTATCAGGCACTAAGTGTCAAGGAGAAAAATAACCAGGGCAACTGGGCTGGGGGGTAATGGTGCGCACAGGGCAAAGGAACACTGGTATTTATACTCAGTGGTCAGGAGGCTCTGGTCAGAGACCTACCAGAAGCGAAGCAGTGATTCTTTGAGAGCTACAGATTTAAACACATTGAAAATGCTGCCAACGAAACTGTTTTGAAATTTTAAGAAGTTACCTCATTTTTGTTTAAATTTTTAGAGATTTTTGTTTCTTTAATGTGGGTTGAGGCAGAGGACTTAGGCTGCAAGACACAGACGGTCTAGCAGGTTCAAGTCCCCTGGGGAATGTCGTCCCAAAAGATAAGACTTGCAACCCAATCAGGTCATGCGGACGCCGGAGCCGCTGGCCTTTTCTCAGACACCTGCAGAGCTTCTCAAGGAGCACGCTTCCTGCTTGACTTACCGTCTGCTTCAGCCAACTGCCAACGGAGCACAAACAGGTTTATTTTGGCAAAAAGACGCGTGATGATACAGTCATCACTAATAGATGGTGAGTGTGCCTGGTTTTAAAGCCTAAAATTAACTCACATTTCTATTAGGTTGAAAGGATCTGGGAAATGCAACCTTCAACATTTTTTGTCATTTTGGTCTTAAAGTCTACCTCGTTGGTGAGCTGCGGGTGGTGGGAATCCATTTCCTTCTCTTTTAATTCTTCACAGAAAACAGACATATGCTCTGCCTTACAGAGGCTGGCGATAAATCTTAAATGCCATCCTTTTCTGGCCCTTCTGATGAATCACATGTACCCTACGCTTAGCCCACAGGGAACATTCCTTCCCATTTTGAGAGTGCATTTGTCATGCAACTTGCTGGCACCAGCCTGACACAGAAACTCTCATAATTCAAATCCGGTGGCATTGTGTGACAGAGTAGAAACAGAGCAAGCAAAACTCAGAGGAAACACAAAACCGGCCCAGCCATCAGCCCACATGGCCTGACTCATGGCCTCCGTGCCCAGGGGAGGGTGGGTTGGCCTCTGCTGACACTCCCACAAGCCAAATCAAGCACTCAGGGTTGGACTGTTCTGGAAGAGAGATGAAAACCGATCCCTTAATTACTTAATATCCTAAGAGTCCATCTCCTGTGTTGTAGGACTTGAGCTCTGAGACCACTGTCTCTTTCTCTACTTCATAGGAAGGTTGTTAGGATAAAACGAGATAAAATGGGAACCTACTGTGTGCTGAGAACATAGCAAGCTTCGAATCAATGTTAGCTAGCGATGTGATTTCTGCCCCTAGACTACTGCCATCGCAGTGCTCTCTTAACTGGCTTCCTGCCTCCAATCCCCACCTAAATCCACCCTGTGCTCGGTTGCCAAAGTCATCTTTCAACACACAAATCTGATTCAAAAATCCCCCAGTGATCCCTCTGGCAAGATATGTCCCGATTTCATGCACACGACGTATCAAACCCTTCATCATCTGACACCTCTGCACCCCTGCTGTGCGTAGGTAGAGCTGTATGCCCAGCCTAGAAGGCCCTCTCTCACCTTGACCACCTGCAAAACTCCAACTCATTCCTTCAGATTCAACTTACACGTCATTTCCTTCAACGCCCCCGCCTGCCATTCCACGAATAGTCAAGCATCTATTTCTTTGCTTCCTGCAGAATACCCAGTGTTGGCTTTTATGATGGCACTTACTGCTTGGTGCTGTCATCGTCTGCCTGGCATTCTTCCCCTCTCGGGGGTTTAGTTTAGCAAGACCACAGGAGCGACCCCAGGTTCAAAGACTAGAAAGAATGGCAACTCTGACTCAAGAGGGCTGCTTTTACTCTGCTTTTCCAGCACTTCGGCCAGCTGGCGATGCAGAGAACACACACAACACAATGCCATCATCTGCTCGGTGACATCAAGGACTTCAGACGTTATTCTGAAGAGACCATCGTTGAAAGAAGGGAGGAGGGAAGTGATCGGTTTTCAAGAAATGATTGTACGGAACAAGACCAGAGGCAGGAGATGAGTGAAAGAAGTCAGAGGTTGCAGTTTCCCGGACTGGAAAAGACGACAGCTCGAACCAGGCCGGTGGCGGTGGCTTGAAGAGGAGTGGACAGAGTTGGGAGACCTTAGGGTTACAGAACGCAGTAACTGATTGGAAGCAGGATTGAGAAGGAGACGCTATTAAATGAAGTAACTCAGAAAGTAGAAGTCTGTAAGAAGAGATAAATTCACTACGTGCACGCACACACACACACACACACACACACACACACACACTCAAGGGTACATAATAATGCAAATGGTCAGTGACACTCCCTGATTCTCACAGGGAGTGTCCAAAATCCAGGAGAGTCAGCAGACTGCAGGGAGGGAGGAATTTGCTGGGTCAAGGAAGCCTGGAAGTGAGGGTTTGCTGCCTTTCGTACAATTTTAGGGCCAGGATAAGAGCCATGTAAGATCCTGTCACTGGTCCTAACATCTGGTTGTTGGGTTCACAGTATCTTGCTGCACCACAGTTAATGCAAGCCATTTACTTACACAAATGCGAGATTTCAAGGTAGTAGACTTGACCCTGGCTTGCCATATGTAGACAGGTACAGTAGGTGCTCCATATATGTTTTTTTGAACAAAGAAATCAGTGGCACATATAAACACATATAATAATACTAACTTCATAACGTGGGAAACATTTGATGAGATAACTAGGTAAAGCCAGACTACCTTTTATAAACACAAAAATCCTGTTAGCATTTATTGGAAATTTAAGTAACCATGTTTAGCCTTACCCAAAGGGACTAAACTACTTTATCATATTCATTCAATTTTAATATCAATTCATTGACATTGAGTTCCATTCATTGCATATAGATTCATTCAATGTCAATATCAATATCAATTCATTCAGTTGTATCAATTCACTCAATTATTCAATGCGTACATTGAATATATACTTTATATAAGACATATCAAAGCAAAGCTGTACCAGAGACATATATAATCTCATGACCAAATGCTGTGAATAAAAAATAAATAAAAACAGGATGAGGGAACTGAGATTAACAGATGAAGACGATTTTGCATATCAGGGAAGCTTTCTCTGAGGAGGTAATATTTGAACAGACCCATAAATGAACTGACGTGTTATGCAGACATCTGGGAAAGAGAGTTCTAGGCCGAGAGAGCATCAAATGCAAAGACCCTAAAACAGCAACAGCTCTGGTCACATTTCCCGATGTCTTGGGATGGCTAGTCATTCTTGTGGGGAAGCTAGACATCATGAATTTTATAGTATTGAGTGTTGAATCTGGTTCTGTAAAAAGTGTTGGATTTTTTTCCAGTAGGGTAGACAAGTTACTTGGAGTTCAACTTGATCCTTCTGAGCCTTGTTTTTAGGTTTTATTAGTGTAGGTCTAAAGTAGTCTTCACTTTAGGGCTAGTTTAGCCTAATAAATGCATCGTTAACCCTTTGAGGTCTTTCCTAAATGCCCAAGGAATTGAATAGTACCACCCTCTCAGCTGATTAGAACACAAACATCTTCCAGCTTTCCAGGTATAAGCGCTGGCAATTTTTCAATGTCTAGGATCTAGTCATTCTCTGCTTGGCCTCCTGGAGGTTACCCTATGCATGCACAGTTTGGTACTCAGGAATAGACTCAAAGGAACCCCTAAAAAGATTTCTTCCTCTGTGTGGCTCCCCTCCCCTTTTCATTTCTCTTTTTTGCCCATTTTAGCCGCCTTAGCCCCTCCAAACTTGAATTCTCCTCAGCTCAGCAAGGTCGCCACGTTCTGCTTGGATTCTGCCCCCTGCACCACAGTCCAGAAGACACTTCTGGGCAGCAAGCTGGGGTGACTCTCGGGCTCTTTGTGTGTGCTTTTAATTCCCTGATTTGTGGTTTTAAAAGTCAAATCTGGGGATGCCTGGGTGGCTCAGTCAGTTAAGCGTTTGACATTGGCTCAGGTCATGATCTCACCGGTTCGTGAGCTGGAGCCCCGCGTCGGGCTCTGTGCTGACAGCTCAGAGCCTGGAGCCTGCTTCAGATTCTGTCTCCCTCTCTCTCGGCTCCTCCCCCATTCATACTTTGTCTCTCTGTCTCAAAAATAAATAAAATAAACATTAAATAAAAAATAAAAATAAATGAAAGTCGAGTCTGGCTGTTACGTGAATAGAATGAAAGATGGCAAGACTGGCAACATGAGACCAACTGGAGACTATAAAGTAATCTGGGGAAGGGTAGGGTAGAGCAATGGAAGAAATGAGAACAGGTTAGATTCTGGATAGATTATGAATGTAGAACCCAGAGAGTTTGCAGGGGAATTATAGGTAGAAGTGAAAGAAAAAGAAAAATCCAGGCTTTTTTGCCAAGAACAGCAAGGTGAGTTGTGGTCCTATTGACAGAGATGGAGAACACTGAGGGAGAAACGGGCTCAGGAACAGGGGGGTAGATGAAAGTCTGATTTCAGGCACGTCAAGTCTGAGTTTCCTACTGGCAGCCCCAGGAAGATGATACATAGGCAGTCTGGAAGGTAGCATAAAGGTCAGGACTGAAGACATAAATCTGGAATAAAGAATGAACTTAAGGGGCACCTGGGTGGCTCAGTCGGTTAAGCGTCCGACTTCGGCTCAGGTCACGATCTTGCAGTTCATGGATTCGAACCTTGTGTCGGGCTCTGTGCTGACAGCTCAGAGCCTGAAGCTGCTTCGGATTCTGTGTCTCCCTCTCTCTCTGCCCCTCCCCTGCTCACACTCTGTCTCTCTCTCGAAAAATGAATAAACATTTTTAAAAATTAAATAAAAAAAAAAAGAATGAACTTACAAGTCAGAACTAGGTGAGATCACCTACAGATCTGAGTATAGCTACAGAACAGGTTCAAAGCCTGAGGTTTAGGGGACTTCAACACTTAGAAGGCAAGAAGCCAGCAGTGCAAACCTATTTTTCCTCCCCATCGTCGGAATATCATTTCTCTGTAGCATCTAAGATGTCAGGTATCCAGCAAGAATGCAAGGCACATGTCACAGCGCAGCCCTGAAGAGCCAGCCTCTGCCTAATCACCCCAGAAAGTACAACCCCGGGTGGCCCACATGTGTCTGAGACCCATCTGATTTGGAATCGGCCAAGGCGAGTTTCTCAGTATAGCATAATGTCATGACAAATGCTCAGGATAAGCATTAGACACACGAGTTCCCGGCTGGACAATGGCTTTAATTAACTGAACTCAAGCAAGTATCAACTTCTCTTAGTTTCTGCACCTATAAAATGAAGAGATTGAGCTAAGTGGTCCTTAAAGCCTCTTCTAGCTTTTTATTTTAATTTTTTTTAACATTTATTTATTTTTGAGACAGAGAGAGACAGAGCATGAACGGGGGAAGGGGCAGAGAGAGAGGGAGACACAGAATCTGAAGCAGGCTCCAGGCTCTGAGCTGTCAGCACAGAGCCTGATGCGGGGCTCAAACTCACGGACCGTGAGATCGTGACCCGAGCGAAGGCAGACGCTCAACCGACTGAGCCACCCAGGCGCCCCCAGCTTTTTATTTTAAAAACACTAGAGGGATACCTGGGTGGCTTGCTCAGTTGAGCATCTGACATCCGGCTCAGGTCATAATCTCACAGTTCCTGAGTTCGAGCCCCGGACCAGGCTCTGTGCTGACAACTCGGTGCCTGGAGCCTGCTTCGGATTCTGTGTCTCCCTCTCTCTCTGTCCCTCCCCCGCTTACACTCTCTCTCTCTCTCTCTCTCTCTCAAAAATAAACATTAAATTTTTTTTATTTTTTAGAGAAAAAGTTCTAAACACCAGGATAGAGATATCTGTAATTCCATCTCCCACTAAAGACATGCCCCCTAGATGTCTCCACAAACATTCTGGAACAAGCAGCACCTCTTCATATATCTAGCTGCTCCTGCCCCCTGTGCCTCCCTTCCAGAAAGGTGGCTATCAAAAGAGGACCCGCCAAAGGGAGAGACTTCTCATCAAAGCTCTCGGTTTTCCAAGACTCAGGACATCTGTCAGAACCACCGCAGTTATTTGACTAGAGATAATTTTTAAAAAATCTTTTTTTAATGTTTATATTTGAGAGAGAGAAAGAGAGTGTGTGAGCAGCAGTGGGGCAGAGACATAGGAGACAGGGACAGAATCTGAAGCAGGTTCCAGGCTCTGAGCTGTCAACACGGAGCCTGATGTGGGGCTCGAACTCACCAGCAGTGAGATCACGACCTGAGCTGAAGTCAGACACTTAACCGACTGAGCCACCCAAGCGTCCCAAGACTAGAGATAATTTAATGGAGAGAATGGTTAGCTAGGTTTGGAAGAGGTGAAAAGGCAAAAAGAAAAGTCTAGGGGCGCCTGGGTGGTGCAGTCCGTTAAGCGTCCGACTTCAGCTCAGGTCACGATCTCGCGGTCCATGGGTTCGAGCCCCGCGTCGGGCTCTGGGCTGATGGCTCAGAGCCTGGAGCCTGCTTCCGATTCTGTGTCTCCCTCTCTCTCTGCCCCTCCCCCATTCATGCTCTGTCTCGCTCTGTCCCAAAAATAAATAAACGTTGAAAAAAAAATTAAAAAAAAAAAAAGAAAAGTCTAAGCTATCTCTGCAGTACCAAGTGCAAAACGTAGCTCCCATCCCTAGGCCTGGGGAAACAAAGAGAAGAGGTGGGAACGAGAACTACCTAGAAGCTCGGAGGAGAGGCACGACAGGGCTGGGATCCAGACCTCAGAGTGGGAGGTGCTGGCCAACTGGAGCTGTTGGCCCAGGGCAGGCAGGGAAGAGTGTCGCCATGAGGCTGATTTCTGCAAACGTTGGGGAAACTGCGAGTTGGATTCACCCGCTGCCATTGGACCAAACTGGGCGGCCACCGTGAAGCAGCAGCCTTGTTGGGGTCACGCTGAGAGGCGCCGGAAGCAAGAACAGGGCTACGTCCGCGTCCGTTTTTCCTCTTCCAGCCTTCTTCTGGCACCCCCTACTGCTGCCACCCTGGAGCAGCTGGCAGAAGAGAACGGGGATTTGCAGAGCCCCGCCCCAGAGCCAAGTACAACAGATCCCCCTCATCCCTGCCGGAAACATTCCAAGACCCCCAGCGGATGCTTGAAATCGCAGGTAGTACCTGTATTTTTCCTGTACATGCATACCAACGATAAAGTTTAACTCAACACCGCGGGTAAGGGGGGGACCCCCATGGAGAAGAGCGGATTTGATGCTGGGAGACAATAGTTTAATATCTGACACACTCCCTTATTTTGAAATTACTAAGAATAATACGGGGTTTGTAATCTCTAATACATAGTATTTTTTAAATTCCCTATTGAGCAACCGAAAGCTTCCCATAGTTCCCTGAGTTCCTCCACTTAAAGGTATGCTTTTGAGCCCAGTAAGTCAATGGTCCCGCGATACCCAGGAGGCACCTACATATCACACCCAATTATTATGTCACCTCGTCAACTAATGTTTGAGTGGCTGCCATACACCGCCTGTTGTTCTAGGCACTGGCTTCTTACCTGTGTGACTTCAGAGTCGCCAGAAGTGGAGTTATATGTGCTGGACAACGAAGAGAACGTCCTCAGAAAACGTAGCTAAAATGTGGACGTGCGCTGGCATGTTGGTTAGTCTTCCAACCCTCTCCTGACACTATTTACAAATACAAATCCCTTCCCCCCCCCCCCCTGCATGGCCCCTTCCACTCACATTCACTATCCCGTTGATTCCCCACCTAGCTTGTGGAAACAGAGAGAGATGAATATACCCCCGTCACTAAGGGAGGAAAAGCAAGATTCGGAGAGGTGGTCAGTTTACACACAGCTTTGCGATTAGCTGAGCCATTATTTATACCCACGTCTTCTGATTTAAAACCTAGGCCTCTGGCC
>NW_024412411.1:21951971-21962407 GCF_014898765.1 Herpailurus yagouaroundi | reverse complement strand
CCCCCCCCCCCCCCAGGATGCCCTTTGCATAAATTAGTTTATCAGTTTGGCTGGTGGTGTAGACCTTCCGGGGAAGACTCAGAAACTACTTTATACTCAGATCCCCTGTAGCCCCACATCAGTAACCCAACCAGCCAGGCACCTCACTCGACTGGCCACAGATCGCATCTCACCTCATCTGAAATCCTGCAATTTGGCGGAAATGCTGGGCGGCCTGATAACCCAAAGGCAAACTGAGGACGATGGAGCGCCTCGCCAATGGTTCACAATAAAGAAGAAATGAGAACTGCCAGAAATGAAGGCCTGGAATACCCAAAGCTTTTCCATGAACGACAACATTGCTCACGCTAAGCCAGTGGGAACGGTAAGAAAAAAAAACAAAACGAAACAAATAGGGGCGCCTGAGTGGCTCAGTTGGTTCGACTCTTGACGTCGGCTCAGGTCATGATCTCACAGTTTGTGAGACTGAGCCCTGCACTGGGCTTGGCAATGACAGGTCAGAGCCTGCTTGGGCTTCCTCTCTCTACTTCTCTTCTACTTCTCCTGGTTTCTTTGGCCCAGATGCTTGCTTGGCTCAGCTTCACGGGCCCTTCAGAACTTTCACTGGAGCAGTGAATTCTAATTTATTTTTTTTTTAATTTTTGTTTAAGTTTATTCATTTTTGAGAGAGAGAGACAGAGCATGAGCAGGGGAGGGGCAGACAGAGAGAGAGAGAGAGACAGAGACAGAGACAGAGACAGAATCCAAAGCAGGCTCCAGGCTCCGAGCCATCAGCACAGAGCCCGACGCGGGGCTCGAACTCACGAACCATGAGATCATGACCTGAGCCGAAGTCGGACACTCAACCGACTGAGCCACCCAGGCGCCCCTGAATTCTAATTTGTTTAGAATCGGGGATTTTATTGTTCTGCATTTGGTTTCCCTTCTACACCCCAACCCACACACAAGCCTCTAGTGCTAGGAACTCCACTGGGCTGACCGTTATATGCCCTGGCGTGTACAAGAGGAACGGAAGAGTGTGCCATTCCTCCCCCCTTGCCACGTCCATCCCTCCTGCACCCCCCACATAAACATTCATGGCACCTCACAACTGAGTACCCAATTAATAGAAGAGGGGTCGATGGAGAAAAGCAGAGCCGGTAAGGAAAGCCAGGTGAGCCCCACGTTCATCAGTGAAAACGGACATTTATAGAGTGCCCGTTTTACAAAGGGCACGGAGGCGGTGAGGGCACAGAGTGGTATAACGTGTCTTTAATGTTCACAGATGATTTAATTGCCCTCTATCCCCAATAACAAACAGATCAACGAAAACTGGCAAAGCTCCTTGGAAAATAGGGCATGGCCGTTCATCTCAGACACCCTTTGCAAACACTCGCTGGGCCCCACCTCATTCCAGAGATAGGGAGTGGAAGACCCAATATTAGCCACAGACTGAACTCTAGCTCCATCTCCTGCAGCCCAACCTCACACGATCACCTCTCCTGTAGGGTCCGATGGATGAGCGGTTTCCCTTTATCCGTGTACTTCTTTCATTCAGCCTTCAGTGAGCTAGCCAGGCTCAATCTTTACAAGGAAGCAGCTGTGCTGTTGTAGGGAGGACTTCTCCCTTTCCAGAGAGTGTAGGATGATCCCTGGGAGGGCAAATACAGCAAGAGAGAGTGGCAGGGATTGAGGTGAGTCTCTGGCTTCCGTCCACCAAAGCTAAAGAACGATCAATCTCGCCATACTCCATATATTCTATCTATCACTGTAAGTAGCTTATTTTGAGCACCCACTATACTCTCGTATCTCATTATGTGGTTAAGAGGTTACCTCTGGAATCAGAAAGATGCAGGTGTTGATCCATTTTTGTTACGTAATGGCTGTGTGATCTTGAACTAGACTGATTACTCTTGGACGCTCAGTTTGCCCATCTGTAAAATGGAAATAATAATAACATCAATCTTACAGAGTTGTGGGAACTACATGAGGAAACCCACGTGAAGCACTTAACATATGCCCGGCACAGATTAGATGCTCGATAAATATTAGCCAATAGGAAAGTTCACCACAATCCCCTGAAGCCAATATTTGATGTCATTGGTCTCTTTTTACGGATGAGAAAATGAAGGTTCGGAGATAAAGCATTTACCAAGGTCACCAACTGTAAGCGACAGAACCCAGACTCAGTGGGGGCGTAACTGACCCAGATCCTGTGCAGGTAACCACCATTGTGTATGGAACGGGCCGTGGTGCCACAACCAGGAGGTTCATGGCCACCATCCCACCCCAGCCACGCTGCCGTTATCCTGGCAAGGGAGTGTGCAAGAAGCACTCTGGGCAGAGCAGAGACGGGGGACACAGCACTGGAAGACTTGGTTGGCCCAGGCATGGAGCTCCAACCCTCACGTAGAAGTATCGAAGCAATGGCAAGCGAAGAAATGCTTTGGTCTGAGATCTTAGTATCATCACTTTTATTAAAATGGGGAGGGGCGCCTGGGTGGCGCAGTTGGTTAAGCGTCCGACTTCGGCCAGGTCACGGTCTCGCGGTCCATGAGTTCGAGCCCCGCGTCGGGCTCTGGGCTGATGGCTCAGAGCCTGGAGCCTGTTTCCGATTCTGTGTCTCCCTCTCTCTCTGCCTCTCCCCCGTTCATGCTCTGTCTCTCTGTCCCAAAAATAAATAAATGTTGAAAAAAAAAATTTAAAAAAAAAAAAAAATGGGGACACGGAGGGGTGCCTGGGTGGCTCAGGCAGTGAAGCGTCTGACTTTGGCTCAGGTCGTGATCTCATGGTTCGTAAGTTCCAGCCCCGCATCGGGTTCTGTGCTGACAGCTCAGAGCCTGGAGCCTGCTTCAGATTCTGTGTCTCCCTCTCTCTCTCTGTCCCTCCCCCACTCACATTCTGTCTCCTTCTCTCTCTCTCTCTCTCTCTCTTACTCATTCTCTCAAAAATAAATAAACATTAAAAAAATTTTTTTAATTAAAAAAAAAAAGAACTGGGGCAAAATTAGCTCACACTGTTGGGAGAATTCATCATATTATACCCGATGTGAAGCTGTCCTCAAAGCTCATCAGAAAAACAGATAAAATCTACCACCTAAACCCAGCCTCTTGGACATTTCAAAAGGAGTGAAAAGGAGCCAGGGCTGGGACAACAGCCTTGAGGCCCATAAATTCCGTGGAGGACCCAAGATTTGTATCTTCCTACCCTCATCTGGCAAGTAACAACACATAATAATGGTGCTTACTGCAGAAAGCTATAAACCCAGAGGATTCAGTTTCATTTCATTCCAAATCTAAAGCTATTTTTCTTCGGTGATTACGACTATTAGTTTGCTCCAAGATGATTGACTGGTCTTCCTTTCTGCGGGTACTGGTTGGGCCGTGGCTGATTGCAGCCTGCGCTAAACATCATGCTTTGCAAGACAGGGCTGGAGGGGCAGGGTGGGGGTCACAAAGCAAGTCCCTTCTCACAGGGGTCCCAAATCCCAGGAACTCCGGTACCCAACAAGATCTTAGTGCTGGCCTCGTATAAATCAATTTGGTTCCTACCTTGGGAAATAGGTCCCTTGTTGGCTCACAGATGTCTGGGTTTTCTCCGTGGTCTGGGAGAAGCTGGAGCCCATGCTGGGCTAATCAGTGCATGTGAACAATAATGAGCATTTTTCTCTCCTTCTTTCACACTTGGGGAAATGTTTTGGATTAAACAGATTATTCACAATACATAAACCTGCCAATTTCAAGTCAGGTCATGTTAAGGAAATGTCAAAAGAGGGCGGATAAGAGAGAGAGTCAAATCACTTTCAGGATGTCTGTAGATTTCCAAAGCATTAAAGGTTTGCTGTGTGGCCAGCTGGGAGGCTGTACCTGCTGTCTCTTACCTGCATGGGGATCTGAGACGCAGCTAAATGGCTCAAATTAAGAGGGCTGTTTCCCAGTGCGTTCGAAGAAGAAAAATACCATTAGTCATAATAATGATGTGTACTTACGTAAGGCCTTTCATCTGTGCCTCTCAAAGTATTTTAACCACCATTAATTATACCTCCCAACATACCTCTGAGGTAGGTAAAATCTATTACGCCCATTTTACAGGTGAATAAAGGACTACCAGGAAGGAGGAGTGAATTATCTGGGGCCACACATAAGCCAGTGGCTGAGCAAGCAATTCCTGCCCTCCAGGTCAAGGTTACAGCTGCCTTGTTCTTGTTGGCTCTTCTCTCTGAAGGACTGAGCTCTGGGAGAGGGTCAAAGATGCTATTGTGATGCCACATCTAGGGGGCACTGGAATTGATTGCTTTTAGCCCAGGCTGTTAAAAAAAGAAAAGTAGCCTACTTATAGAAAGCATAAAGGCAGAATAGTCTCATCCTTTGGTCATTGTCCCTTAAGATAGATGTGGCCAGTGATCCACGGGATGCCCAGGACAGAGCTTAGGCTCTGACTCAGGTGCCTTGGGCCCTGACCAAGATGCTCCTTTCGATAGTCACAGAGTCAGGTGTCAAGGTAAATCTGAACCGCAGAGATTCTGCACAGCAGGTCCTCCTAATGACCAGGGCTCTCTCTTCTCCAAGTGTCTTCCCCATTGCCCCTCATCTTCCATTTTCCACTGTTCGCACCACAGTAGCACACAGCAGGGATGTCTAGCCTAGTCTTGGGGACCCGAGGAAGCTCTTCAAAGGCAGAGTGTGAGACCGGCGGCAGAGGGATGGAGAAGGGAAGTGTTTCAGTCAGAGGTAACGGCAGCGTGAGGTTGAGAGGTGAGAGAGGGCACAAGTGTGAGGAACACAAGGCATCCTTTGTGGATGATACGCAGCATGTGCGAAGGAGGAGGGAGTGGTAAGAGCCAAAATACAGAATTTTACAGAAGAGCATCATTAGATGGGAGCAGTGAGAAAACACAATCACGTCTGTATTTTTGGAGTAGTTTGTATTCTGACGGCCCAAGAGGAGTCCCAGGTATGGGTGGAGAGTTGCGGGGTTCAACTGCGACATGTTACCTTTGAGGTCCCTGCAGAGCACCTGAGTGCAGGTACCCAGTGGGCGTGAGAGCAGGAGTCCAGAGGTCAGAGTCGGGGCTAGAGATGGCCATCTGGGGTACTCAGAGGCGCCATCTTTGATACTTCTGAGATCTTAACAACAGGTTTTACAGTCACACTTCATCTTCATGCTTCCCGGCAGTGTTCTGGATTTGACCTTTCCCGGGAAGCCATTTCTTAATTTTAGCACCAGCTGCCATCTGCAGAGGCTGAGAATGTTCAAAACAATCAAGGAAGTCCCGGCTTCTTTTTGCTTAACAGTCCTTCCACCAATTTAGCCCTCTTGTCACATTTTACAACTTACCCCTCTTCTCACATTTTACAATAAGCAGCAGGAAGAAATCAGGAGGCACCTTCAACCCTTCACTTGGAAACCCCATTAAGTAGCTCGCCCACGGCATTAAGCTTATTTTCTACTTTCTACATCGCTGCAGGCAAGAGTGCTGCTTATTATTTTTGTCATTACGTAATAAGGATCTCCTTTCTTCAAGATTCCAATGAAATTTTCGTTACTTTCTTTTAAGCCCTCGCTTGCAACCTCCTCAAAGTCCAAAATTCTGTGACCCCACGGGCACCAAAAGCTTTCCCTAACATTCTCTTCAAAATCCCATAGCCTGCTCCCACATTTTAGGTTTTGGTTACCTAACCTAACCTAGGGTAGCACCCAACCTCCTGGAACCCAAATCTGTATTAATTAGCTACTACTTTAAAACAAATTACTCCAGGGGCGCCTGGGTGGCGCAGTCGGTTAAGCGTCCGACTTCAGCCAGGTCACGATCTCGCGGTCCGTGAGTTCGAGCCCCGCGTCGGGCTCTGGGCTGATGGTTCGGAGCCTGGAGCCTGTTTCCGATTCTGTGTCTCCCTCTCTCTCTGCCCCTCCCCCGTTTTGTCTCTCTCTGTCCCAAAAATAAATAAACGTTGAAAAAAAAAAAATAAAACAAATTACTCCAGAACTTAGCAACTCAAAACAAAGAGCATTTATTATCTCAAAGTTTCCCATTGTCAAGAATCTGGAAGCAGTTGAGCTGGATGGTTGTGGGTGGTCCTTTCACAAGATATTAGTCAAATCAATTGACAGCCAAGGCCACTATCATCTCTAGGATTGGCTGGGGCTAAAGATGCTTCTTCCAAGCTCACTCTCATGGTTATTGGCACGCCTCTGATCTTCACTGGCTATTGGCCAGAGGCTTCAGTTCTTGCCACGTGGGCCTCCCCATAGGGTTGCTCCCAACATGGCAGCTGGCTTCACCCAGAGCGAGAGATTAAAGACAGAGAGGGGGAAGACACCCAAAATAGAAGCCCAAGTCTTTTATAACTTAATCTGAGTGGAGGGAAATAGAAATCAAAACCACACTCAGATATTACCTCACACCAGTCAGAGTGGCCAAATGAACAAATCAGGAGACTATAGATGCTGGAGAGGATGTGGAGAAATGGGAACCCTCTTGCACTGTTGGTGGGAATGCAAATTGGTGCAGCCACTCTGGAAAACAGTGTGGAGGTTCCTCAAAAAATTAAAAACAGACCTACCCTATGACCCAGCAGTAACACTGCTAGGAATTTACCCAAGGGATACAGGAGTACTGATGCATAGGGGCACTTGTACCCCAATGTTTATAGCAGCACTCTCAACAATATGGAAAGCCAAATTATGGAAAGAGCCTAAATGTCCATCAACTGATGAATGGATAAAGAAATTGTGGTTTATATACACAATGAAGTACTACATGGCAGTGAGAAAGAATGAAATATGTCCCTTTGTAGCAACATGGATGGAACTGGAGAGTGTGATGCTAAGTGAAATAAGCCATACAGAGAAAGACAGATACCATATGGTTTCACTCTTATGTGGATCCTGAGAAACTTAACAGGAACCCATGGGGGAGGGGAAGGAAAAAAAAAAAGAGGTTAGAGTGGGAGAGAGCCAAAGCATAAGAGACTGTTGACAACTGAGAACAAACTAAGGGTTGATGGGGGGTGGGAGAGAGGGGAGGGTGGGTGATGGGTATTGAGGAGGGCACCTTTTGGGATGAGCACTGGGTGTTGCATGGAAACCAATTTGACAATAAATTTCAAAAAATAAATAAATAAATAACTTAATCTGAGTGGTGACATACCATCACTTCTGCCATGTGCTATTGGTCACACAGACCAAGGTGTGTGCAAACCCGTAGGCAGGGATCATTGGAGCCATCTCGGACGCTGGCTACCACAGTTGGGAAAAATTGATTCATCCAGTTTTGTCTCCTCTTTCCCTCCTGTGTTAGCTCCTCGCTCCACAAACACTGAGCCTGCCTTCTTACTGGTACAAGAACTGTGTTAGACACTGGCTACAGGGACTACCAGACCCTGCCCTTCCACAGGTGTTTGTCCTGTCTAGTCAGTGGAAATTAAAGATACAAGTAAGGAGAAGATGGAGAGAAGTTCCATCTACACTTAACGGCTGTTATGGACCAGGCCCTTTGCTAGGCACATCGGAGCATTTCGGGTCCACAATAATCCAACAAGGTAGACACCAATGTCCAGTTTTACGGCTAAAAAAAAAAAAAGACTCACAATATTTAGGAATATTGCCCCAATTCCCATAACTAGTAAATACCAGGAATGGGATTTTAATTTAGGCTTCCAGGTTATGGAGGGAGGCATAGTTCAACTATCAGCGAAGAGCTCAACCATGCAATCCCATCAACTATAAACTTAAACAGATGCGGAGAAGGTATGCTGATGCTCCGTCCCAGGCCTTCTTGCTTGTATTATTTTTCCCTCGCCTTCTGCTCCAGGGATTAGTATCACAAGACTCAAGAACAGAAACTTTGCAAGAAGAAATGAAGAAATAATAGAAAAGCGGAAAGTTCTTTGGGTTTTCTTTTTAAACTTTTAGAAAAATTTTAAATAGACACAAGGTCAAGAGAAATCCTCATGTACCCATCCCCAAGCCTCAGCAGTTCAACAGTTTGCTTGTTTCCAGATTTGAGGACTACCAGCCACATGGCAGGGGCGACCACTCTGAACCTCAATTTCCTCATCTCCAAAATAAAAGTAACAATGCTACCTTCACAGTGTTGTTGTGGGCATTACATTTCTAAAAGTGTATGTGTTTAAGTCCATCCGGGCTGCTATAACAAAAGTACCACAGACTGGCTTAAACAACAAACACTTAATTTCTCACAGGGCTGGAGGCTGGTTAAGTCCAAGATCACGGCATCAGCAGATTCAGTGTCTGGTGAGAGCCTGGTTCATAGAGAGCTGTCTTCTCGCTGTGTCTTCTTCACATGGCACAAAGGGTGGGCGAGCTCTCTGAGGTCCCCTTTATAAGGGCATTAATCCCTTTCATATTCAACAAATATTATCTAAACCGAATGGTAAGAGTCTAAGAAGTAAGAGCAGACACCCATTTCCTCACTCCATTTCCCTTTTAACACATTTCCCTTTTTAACTCCATTTCCCTTTTAAATTCCCTTGCATTATGTAAGTAGCTAATGGTGGAGTTGCAGATAGGAGTGGCAGTTACCAGGAAGCCGTGAAGCGGATTCTGACCCTTCAACTCAAACCCTTCAACCTGGCCTTGCCTTCCCAACATCTGCTGAAAGCTTCCTCGCACTTGAGTCCCCTCAGTCACTGACTTGCTTGGTTCCCATCTTGACTCCCATCCTCAGGTTGTAACCTCTGGGATTTAATAACCCTGGGCATGGACCCGGCCTGAAAACCCGCTGAGCCTGCCTCCTTGTTCCCAGAATCCTTTGCTTTGATTGTAGCCATAACTATCACACTCACCTACTCTACCCCCACCCAGTTTCCCTCTGTTTCCCACAACAGTACATAGAGCCCATGAGGAGACCTGAACCACAGACATAAGGATGATGTGATGTAACAAACACAGTCACCAGACTTTTGGTGGGCCTTCCTTGCCCCTGTACCTAGCAAAACAGGCAGGGGCCTCCCTTAGCAGTACAGGTGGTTCTATCAGAGGAAGTTGCCTGCTTGGGTGTGTTTTGTCTGATTCCTTAGTCTTGAGGTACCACAGCTGGTTTGTGAGGAAGATACATCAGTTACAGGAACTGAAAAGCCTTATTTTCTTAGCACATCTCATTGTAGCATGAAAATGTTGACCCCTCCTCATCTAGAGGGTTGGTTATTCAATTAACAGCTGTCTTTCCTACTATACTTTGTCAGTTTTACTCACCCCTGTTTTCCCAGAACCTCGCACATAGGGATAATTAATTTTTTTTTTTGAAGAATGGATATACACATGAAATGAGAGAATGAAAGGGTTTAGGTGGATAGAATTTGCCCTGACCTAAATCAAAGACTAGCTTCACAGGAGGAGAGTAGAGGAAGGCAGATGGGAATCTGAGGAAGTTCAAAGGCACAAGGTAGGAAGCTGAGGGAGTCTCCCCAAGATGTCTGGAAGGGTGACAAGAGAGAGGAGGGGAAGGTGAGGGGAGGACTGAAGGTTTGAAACAGTTATCATAAGGAGCCAGACTGAATGCCCACCAGAGACTCATCGAGGGCTGGCAGCAGGTGGCTCTAAGGTTCGACTGTGATACCATGGTTGGCATCAGAGAGGAACAGATGCCACCAGCCAAGAAAGGGAATGGACGGAGGAGGAAGCCTAATGCAGAGAAGAGTTATGGGGGAGCAGACTTGCACGTGGAACTGGTCATCTCAGGTCAACAAGTATTTACCAGGTTCCTACAATGCACTGGACCTTTGTATTGAGTACAAAGAAAAACAGGAGAGCCCCTGATTGGGAGAAGCTAGAAAATGCATCAAATGTGAGGGAGTCATGAACACTTAAGTAAAGACACAGGAAATCTCATACTGTGGCTCAACTGTAAATGCAAAGAATGGTAAGACCAAAGGTGTTTTCTCTTCTATACCTCTCCTCCTTTTTTCAAACTACAAATCACAGTTCAGGGGCGCCTGGGTGACTCAGTCGGTTAAACGTCTGATTTCAGCTCTGGTCATGATCTCACAGTTTGTGAGTTTGTGAGTTAGAGCTCCTCATTGATCTCTCTGCTGTCAGTGCAGAGCCTGCTTGAGATCCCCACCCTCTCTCTCTCTCTCTCTTTCTCTCTCTCTGCCCCCCCCCCCCGCCCACACTCTCTCTCTCAAAAATAAACATTAACAAAAATATAAAAGCAAAAATCACAGTTCGGTTCCTCGTCTCTGTGCCCAGAATTCTTTTTCAGCAAGTACGATCTACACTAGGCAGTCTTTTCTTTTTAATTTTTGTTTTAATTTTTTTTTTTTTATTTTAGAAAGAGAAGAGAGCACATGAGCAGGGGAAAGGGGCAGAGGGAGAGAATCTAAACAACGGAGCTGAGCATGGAGCCTGCCATGGGGCTCAATCCCTAGGATCATGACCTGAGCCAAATCAAGAGTCCAAATCAAGAGTCAATGCTGAACCCTGGGCGGGAGTGG
>NW_024412411.1:21950034-21951571 GCF_014898765.1 Herpailurus yagouaroundi | reverse complement strand
AAAAAAATTACTTATTTATTAGGACTTCTATTAATTTGGGAATTGAGAGCCTATATGAAAGCAAATTTAATGAGAACTCTGATCTGTTGGCTGAATTACGGTTTCTCACAGAAGAGACCATAGCATCCATTGTCAAATAGAAAATAAAAACTCCAGTCCACCTATGTAGAGACCTTTTTTCTCCTGAGCCTAGTCCATCTTCTTGAGCTCCCTCAGTTTCACTCTGAGCAGACCCCACAAAACACTACAAACCCCACATTTTCAAAGGTGCCAACAGGGGAGGCAACTATGGGCAGGGGAAAGAAAACCAGACTGAAGTCAACAGTCTTGAACTTGAGCTGACAAAAGCCATGTGAACGTGTCCTGAGCCTCTGTTTCCTCACTAGCTAAATGGAAATAAAAATGCCTATTTTTCAGGATGGCTATAAGAATTAAATAAGATAGGGGCTCCTGGGTGGCTCAGTCGGTTAAGCGTCCAACTCTGGATTTCAGCTCAGTCACGATCTCACAGTTGAGGGATCGAGCCCCGCGTCAGGCTCCATCCTGAGCATGGAGTCTGCTTGGGATTTTTGTCTCTCTCCCTCTCTCTCGACCCCTCCCCTGTCTCTCTCTCTCCAAATAAGTAAGACACATTTTTTTAAAAACCTTAAAAATTTTTAAAAAAATAAAATGGGAAACACTTGTTGATGTGCCGGTCAAGTTTTGGTTGTTGTTATTATTAGGCCATAGAAGGGTACTTTCCTTAAAGGAAAACTGGATCCCTTTGTCCTTGGTGGGTCATCACTGACCCGAGTACTCGAGGGAGAGGCAAAGTGAATGCAGAGGCCTTACCAAAGATGCTTTTTTATTTCGCAAGTAATCAAAACTACATAGAAAAGGTTTCTGTATCTGTGGCAGGCAGACTCCACCTTTTATAATCACATCAAAAAAAAAAAAATAGGAACTGCCCAGGAATAAATACAACTAAAGTTGCACACAATTTTAATGAGGAAAACTATAAAACGTATTGAGAAGCATTAAAGACAATTAAATTAAGAGATACCCCATGCTTGTGTACCGGAAGACTCAATATGTAAAGGAGTCAATTTTTCCAAAATCCATTATGGAGTCAGTGCAATTCCAGTCAACATCCCGACAGATTTTTAGTAGTTGACAAGTTGACCTTCAAGTTTATATGAAGATGCAAAGGGCAGGGAACAGCCAAGATACGCTTGAGGAAGAATTATAAAAATGGAAGAGTAGCGCTATCAAATAGCAAGATTTTTTTACAAAGCTCTAATATTTAAAACAATACATGGGTCCAAACCAATAAATAGACCAATAAAGTAGAGTCCAGAAAGAGAACTTTGTATTATATGAGCACTTGATGGAGGTGGGCAAAGGAAAGCTTTTTTTTTTTTTTTAATTTTTTTTTTCAACGTTTATTTATTTTTGGGACAGAGAGAGACAGAGCATGAACGGGGGAGGGGCAGAGAGAGAGAGGGAGACACAGAATCGGAAACAGGCTCCAGGCTCTGAGCCATCAGCCCAGAGCCTA
>NW_024412411.1:21925500-21949934 GCF_014898765.1 Herpailurus yagouaroundi | reverse complement strand
GACAGAGAGAGACAGAGCATGAACGGGGGAGGGGCAGAGAGAGAGAGGGAGACACAGAATCGGAAACAGGCTCCAGGCTCTGAGCCATCAGCCCAGAGCCTGACGCGGGGCTCGAACTCACGGACCGCGAGATCGTGACCTGGCTGAAGTCGGACGCTTAACCGACTGCGCCACCCAGGCGCCCCAAGGAAAGCTTTTTTAATAAATGCTGCTTGGGACAAGTAGCTATCCATATAAGTTAAACAGAAAGCAATTCCAGGTATATTCAAGTTTTTAACGTAAAAGGATATACATTCACACACACACACAAATACACACACATATATACAAATATATATTTGTATATGTATATGTAATAGACATACAAATATATGTATGTATATGTAATAGACATACAAATATATGTACATATATTTATATACAGACACACACATACAAACACACACACACACACACACACACACACACTGAACCAGCATTTTGCCAAAAGAAAAAATATATATATTAATACTCACTGAACTTCATTACAGGAAAATACTAATTACAACAATGATATAACACTACACACCCACCAATTGGCAAAAATTTTTAAAGTTGATACTATTAAGTGTTGTTGAGGATATAGAACAACTAGAATGCTCATATAATGCTGTTGGGAATGTAAGTGATACGGCTGATTGGGAAAACTGCTTGGGGTTATCGGCTAAGTTTGAATATATGTATACTTTTATTCCTAGATACATATCTTAGAAAAACACATGTATAGGGGCACCTGGGTGGCTCAGTCAGTTAAGCGTCTGACGTCAGCTCAGGTCATGATCTCGCAGTTTGTGAGTTCGAGCCCCACGTCAGGCTCTGTGCTGACAGCTCGGAGCCTGGAGCCTTCTTCGGATTCTGTGCCTCCCTCTTTCTCTGCCTCTCCCCTCCTAGTTTTCTCTCTCTCTCTCTCTCTCTCTCTCTCTCTCTCTCTCTCAAAAATAAACATTAAAAAAATTTTAAAAAAGAAAAAAAAAACATGTATATGTGCATCACAAAACATGCACAAAAATGTCCATAGCAGCATTTTCAGGAGCCAAAAACTTGCACGCTGTTCAAATACCCATCCAGAATGTAACGGAAAAGTAAGTTACAGTATATTCATGTAAAGCCAGGTCAGAAAACTTTTCCCCTGAAGGGCCAGAGAGTAAGTAATTTAGGCTTTGCAGGTCTCTATCTTGTAATCTTGGTTTTGTGGGATTCTTTCTTTTAAAACTTTATACATGTAAGAAGCATTCTTAGCTCATGGGCCATACAAAACCTGTCAGTCACCAGCAGCATGTGGCCCGTGGGCCATAGTTTGCCAATCCCTGAGACAGAGGAGAAGGATACAGCATTGGAAATGAATGGATCACACTTTACAACGCTGTGGATGAATCTTACAAACATAACATTGAGCTAAAGAAGCGAAACAAATACATGCACACATTACACATCACATCTATAAACATCACAGGTAAAATTCACAGAAATAGAATGCTTTTTATATATACTGTGGGGTTCAGGAATGCATAAACGGCCTTAAAACCACAAAGAAATGCAAGAAAATCATTACATACAAGTCGGGAGCATGGATACCTCTGGGTGAGGGAGGGGGTTGTGACCCGAAAGAGACCCCTGGGGGCTCTGGCGATATTCTATTTCTTGACTTGGACGGTGGTAACACAGGTGTTTGTCTTATCATTATTTGTTAAGTTGCACATCTGTGTTTATCATTTGACAAGTTGTGTGTGATGTTTTATGTCCTTTTTGTGGGTACTGGGTTTGGATAGATCATCAGCTGCAGTCGACAAAAACAATGGTACAGAAAAGGGTTGAAGAGGCAGCTAGGCAGGTGATGATGTCCTGCTCAGGTAGCAAAGGAGAGGATCTGAAGGGGAGGGGATGATGCCCCTAAGAACAGGGAGGCTGGTCATGCCCAGATGTGTGGACTTCAAAGGCAGAGGGGCTCCTGAACCAGAAGGAACCATCCTGGTTGGAAGCTGCCTTGGGCAGTGGAAAGAAGGCTACCAGAGGGCCTGGGTGGCTCAGTCGGTTAAGTGTTGATTTCAGCTCATGACCTCATGGCTCATGAGTTCGAGCCCCGCATCAGGCTTTGCACTGACAGTGTGGAACCTGCTTGGGATTCTCTCTCTCTCCCTCTCTCTGTCCCTCCTCTGCTTGTGCACGCTCTCTCTCTCTCTCAAAATAAATAAATAAACTTAAAAAAAAAAAAAAGAAGGCTGCCACATTCTTTGAGTTCTGATGGGGGCTGGGCCTGAAGAGTCACTGCCATGGGTTTCACTGGAGCACAGTGGACAGCCTGGGAGGGCCACGGGCAGGAGAAGAACAGGTCAGAATCATTCAGGCCTGATGGTAAGAGATGACAACTGGTTTGCACTCTCTCTGGTGCTTCACCCCTCAGACACTCCCTTGTGGACACAGGGGAAGCAAGCAGGGAAGCTATGTACAAAGGCAAGAAAAAGAGATTTTTTTACATAATATTTTTTTAAATCTCCATTTTACAGATCGACACATTGAAAATCGGGGAGGTCAAGGGATGTGTCCAAGGTCACAGGTTAGTAAACAGTGCAGATGAGATTGGGACACAGGTGAGCCAATGTATTGGTCCAGATTCTCCAGAAAAAAAACAGAACAAATAGGACATAGAGAGAAAGTGTCGTGTGATCGGCTCACCCGATGGAGAGACCAGCAAGTATGATCTCTGCAGAGCAGGCTGTAGGCTGGGAACTCAAGCAGGGTTTCTATGTTCTAATCCGGAGGCAACACTGCTTCTTTTTCAGAAAATCTCAGTCTTTGCTCTTAAGGTCCTCAGCTAATTAGATGAAGCCCTCCCACATATTGGAGAATAACCAGCGTTACTTAAAGTCAACTGACTATAACTGCTAAGCACATTCACAAATACCTCCACAGCTGTATTTAGACTAGCGTCTGAGCAAACAAGTGGGCACCATACCCTAGTCAAGTTGACCCATAAAATTAACCACAGTTAGACATGAGCACCCAGTATTGACTGACTCTCGCCTCACACGCAGTGATTAAGTAAACGTAGGCAAGTGGCTCAGGTAGGAAGCATGGACCACACATTAGTGTTCTCATTGTGCAATGAGGAAACTGAGAAAAGGCTGTATTAAATGACCTTCCCTGGCACAAAAACAGACACTCAGATCAATGGAACAGAGTAGAGAACCCAACTAACCTTTGACAAAGCAGGAAAGAACATCCAGTGGAATAAAGACAGTCTCTTCAGCAAGCGGGGCTGGGAAAACTGGACAGCGACATGCAGAAAAATGAACCTGGACCACTTTCTTACACCAGACACAAAAATAAACTCAAAATGGATGAAAGACCTAAATGTAAGACAGGAAGCCATCAAAATCCTTGAGGAGAAAGCAGGCAAAAAACTCTTTGATCGTGGCCACAGCAATTTCTTACTCAACACGTCTCCAGAGGTAAGGGAAACAAAAGCAAAAATGAACTATGCTGACCTCCACCTTCTGCACAGTGAAGGGAACAATCAGCAAAACTAAAAGGCAACCGGTGGAATGGGAGAAGATATTTGCAAACGACGTATCAGATAAAGGGTTAGTATCCAAAATCTATAAAGAACTTATTAAACTCCACACCCAAAAAAACAAATAATCCAGTGAAGAAATGGGCAAAAGACACGAAGAGACACTTCTCCAAAGAAGACATCCAGATAGCCAACTGACACATGAAAAAATGCTCAACACCACTCGTCATCCAGGCAATACAAATCAAAACCACAATGAGATACCACCTCACATCTGTCAGAATGGCCAACATTAACAACTCAGGAAACAACAGATGTTGGCGAGGATGTGGAGAAAGAGGATCTCTTTTGCACTGCTGGGGGGGGATGCAAACTGGTGCAACCACTCTGGAAAACAGTATGGGGGTTCCTCAAAAAATTAAAAATAGAACTACCCTACAACCCAGCAATTTCACTACTAGCTATTTATCCAAGGGACACAGGTACGCTGTTTCAAAGGGGCACATCCCCCCCAATGTTTATAGCAGCGCTATCAACAATAGCCAAAGTATGGAAAGAACCCAAATGTCCATCAATGGATGAATGGATAAAGAAGATGTGATACACACACACACACACACACACACACACACACACACACAATGGAGTATTACTCGGCAATCAAAAAGAATGAAATCTTGCCATTTGCAACTACGTGGATGGAACTAGAGGGTATTATGCTAAGCGAAATAAGTCAGAGAAAGACAAATATCATATGACTTCACTCATATGAAGACTTTTTTTTAAATTTTTTTTTCAACATTTATTTATTTTTGGGACAGAGAGAGACAGAGCATGAACGGGGGAGGGGCAGAGACAGAGGGAGACACAGAATCGGAAACAGGCTCCAGGCTCTGAGCCATCAGCCCAGAGCCCGACGCGGGGCTTGAACTCACGGACCGCGAAATCGTGACCTGGCTGAAGTCGGACGCTTAACCGACTGCGCCACCCAGGCGCCCTTCATATGAAGACTTTAAGATACAGAGCAGATGAACACAAGGGAAGGGAAGCAAAAATAATATAAAAACAGGGAGGGGGACAAAACATAAGAGACTCTTAAATATGGAGAACAAAGGGGTTATGGGAGGGGGGATGGGCTAAATGGGTAAGGGGCATTAAGGAATCTACTCCTGAAATCACTGTTGCACTATATGTTAACTAACTTGGATGTAAATTTAAAAAATAAAAAATAAAATAAAATAAAATAAAATAAAATAAAATAAAATAAAAAATGACCTTCCCAGGTATCAAGTCTAGGTCCAGATCCCATCTGCTAGCTCTTTCCTCCCTGCCACACCACTCTCTGTGGTTGCCCCTTCACTTTCTCTCTTCCAGCCTCAGGGGCAGCCCAAAAGCTATGGGCAAGCCTTCCAGACTTGGGCCCTACAGTGTTGCCCCATTATACCTTTCTAAGAACTGTTCCTGGAAACTCATTTCTACTATATTAGGGATGTGAAATGCTAAATAATGAAAATTCCTGTGTGAGTAGAGGCCTCTCCTCTCTTTGGGCACAAGAAACCAGCAGCCATCTTGCGACTCAAAAGTCTACAGAGAGAAGCCTTCTTTCTCTCTCTTTTCCCACAACCTGGTGGTCCAGGTTCTGAGAACAATCACATCAGATCAGAGACTCTCCCTGGACCGTTTGGTGGGGCAATAGTACTCATCAACGAAGGATCTCCAAGGAAAACAAGCTTCTTCTGAATTTCAAAACTCGTGCTCAAACCAACCTCCTGTGAAAGTGAGTCCCTTGCTTTCAAAAGCTAAGCCACGCCTACTTGTGGTGCAGACCTAGCCAAGCATGTTTGGGCAACTGACTGCGAGCCAGGGGCCTGTTTTACATCAGGAACAAGTACCATCTTGGGAAAGCATTCATCCTAATAGAAGAGTCCCTTGAATGTGGGGAGTCATGATGATGGAGGGGAGGCGTGATTCTGAATGCCAGGACATGTCTACCTCTCGGATTGTATGCTAGGAGCTGTAATGACAAGAGTGGACCAGGAAGCCAATGAGTGGTTTGTCGGGTAGCTCTGTAGGACATCTGCTCTATCTGTGGCTTAAGCAGGAAACCAGTGCAGCACCAGCAGACTGAAATGTACTTTACTCTCTTCGAACAAAGGCTGCAGCTCTTAAGCGCGTGAAAGAAAAATGGTGCCTAGTAAAGCTTCCATAGGGAAGTGGTTGGAAAAGCTTCATGGATCAGAGGCCGGTTTAGATCAGTTCAATTCCCTTCCATGTGCCAGGCCCAGGAATGCAAAAATGAATTAGACATAGCCCTTGTCTTCCCAGAACAGACCAACTGGTGGGGAAAACAGACAGACAGCATCAACAAGATAAAGTGCTGTGATAGAGACATACCCAGGATGTCATGGGAACATTGGGTTCCAAATCCAAATAGGCATCACTGATTTCTGTCTGTCTATCCACCTTCAAACTATCAGGCTCCAGAGCGATCTTTCTAAGGTGTAAATCCGATGTTATTGTACGAATGAATGAATGAGAGAAGGAGGTATTCAGGGACAAATAGATTATCGAGCTGCACTGAGGATCCAGCTGAGATGCGAAATCATGAGTTTGCAAAGACGCCAACCCGCAACAGACCAAGTAGAGGAGCAGAAAACACAGTGTATGAGACAGATGCAGAGTCAGAATTTTGCCATATCAGCCCAGACAGTGAAGGTTGTTGGCGAGAGAGTTCTGGTGACTCACCACAGGGTTCAAGTTGTGTAGAAAGGGAGCATTGTGTAGGGCCTGAAGCAAATTGGCAACTCAATACATTTTTGCTAAAAGAGGAGCTACTGATTCTACTCCCCAGCAGACCTTCCCCTTCTTCTGGATGGATACGCCCACTCTCCCGGTCCCAAGAGTGGTCACATGATGGAGGTTTGTCCAATCAGAGGACTCCATCCTCCTGAGAGACCCAATGATAGACCTAAAGGCAGTCATGTGACCCAAGGCAGGCCAATCAGTGTTCCTTGTAATGCTTCCCCTGGAACTAGCTTGGAAGCCACACTTTTGCTGGTGGAGGACTCACACTGGAAGTATGAGAGTCTGGGGCCCCCGGAAGCATCCTCCCCACAGTAGAGAGGAGCCCTTCCGTGGCAGTGGGGAAACGCTAGAAGCTGACCTGAGAGATGAAGAGTAAAAGACTGGCCAGGGTCAACCCAGCCTACATAGCATCTTTGTATGAATTAGGCCACCCAGCCTCCCCGAAAAAAGGTGTTTTTTTTTTTTTAAATAAAAATTTTTAATGTTTATTTATTTGAGAGAGAGAGAGAGAAAGTGAGCATGAGCGGAAGAGGGGCAATGAGAGAGAGGGAGACAGAGGATTCAAAGTGGGCTCTGTGCTGATAGCAGAGAGCCTGACACAGGGCTTGAACTCAGGAAGTGTTCTTTTTTTTTTTTTTTTTTAATTCTGTCAATATATCACTGTACAACCTAAGCAACCATAAGTCATCGGCCCTGAAAACAGGAATAGAAGTATCTGTGCCCTCTGCCATGGTCAGTGACCCTAGACATGGGCCACTCTGAAGAAGCTTTCTACCCTAGTGGCTGTCCTCCCCTCTTAGGAATGCTGGAGTTGAGGGGCAGAACAGGAGTGTGTCTCTGAGAGCTATGGGGTAAGAGAAGCAGTCTCGGGGGAGGCAGGCAGTGGTCGGAACAGGGCACAGTTGCACACGTGTGTGTACATAGTCTCCTAAGCTTGTCCAGGGCTTCATGTGGGTTATTACGTGAGTGGCATGTATTTCACATACAATACCATGGAGGGGGCTGTCTCTTAGATGTGGTGCCCTTGTGCAGTGCACAACCTGAACAGTTGTGCGCAGGGATCCTAAGCTTGACATTTTCTGACCCTAGGTACTGCATGCCTGTCCTCAAAACTTTTTTTTTTTCTTTCAGCAAGTTTCATGTGGGGTCTCAGCATTTGCCTCTGGAAAAGCGCCGACTAATAACGTGCAATGACAAACAGAATGAAGGCTACCAGGGGTGCTTGGGTGGCTCAGTCGGTTAAGCGTCTGACTTTGGCTCCGGTCATGATCTCGCAGTTTGTGGGTTCAAGCCCCGCATCAGGCTCTGTGCTGACAGCTCGGAGCCTACAGCCTGCTTTGGGCTCTGTGTCTCCCTCTCCCTCTCTCTCTGCCTCTCCCCCGCTTACACTCAGTCTCTCTCTCTGTCTCAAAAATAAACATTTTTTAAAAATTAAAAAAAAAAAAAAAAAAAAACGGATACCAGACAGATCAGACCCTGGATTCCAGTCTCTGGAAGCTTCCATAAATTTTTAAATGGCAGTGTGAAGGAGAAAGCCACTTAAGATGTTGTCAGAAGTAGGTTTGTTCTTGGTAACAGCAAAGTCATGGGGTGGGGCCGTGGGAGCCGTGCTGAATCAGATGGACCGAAAAGGAGAAGGTTGAACTGAGAAGCTCAGCTGTCTTCCAGGCACTTCAATGCCCCAAGCCAGCTGCAGGCATGAAGTAGAAATCTACCTCAGAGAATGACGGGCTAATTGTTTTCTTTCCCCTCAGAACCTCTCCCTACTCTGTCCCAGCAACTTTGACTGGTTGGTTGGTTCCTAAATCTGCCTGGAAGGCCAGCTACCCCAATGAATGAGAACTTCCCACTCTTTCTATCTCTGCAAAAGAAGCCAGATAAAATCCAGGGTGTTCACCCCACAGGGAAGAAATCTTGAAGTGTCCCTGAGGCCTGGAGATGCACAGTCTCCACCCTTCCACTCCCATCCTGCCCCAGAGCAACCGTGCTTGCTAGAAGAGCCTCGGGAACTTCGTGCTACCACTTTGTTCTTCGCTCTCCAAAACTACCTCAAGTAACCAGGGCGCCCTGGAAAAAGGGTAAGCTTTGAAGTGCAACAGATCTGATATGAATCCCAGTTCTGACTTTGGACAAGTTACTCAATTTTTCTAAACGTGGATTTCCTTATCTCTAAAATAGGGATAGAGGAGCGCCTGGGTGGCGCAGTCGGTTAAGCGTCCGACTTCAGCCAGGTCACGATCTCGCGGTCCGGGAGTTCGAGCCCCGCGTCGGGCTCTGGGCGGATGGCTCAGAGCCTGGAGCCTGTTTCCGATTCTGTGTCTCCCTCTCTCTCTGCCCCTCCCCCATTCATGCTCTGTCTCTCTCTGTCCCAAAAACAAATAAACGTTGAAAAGGCCTTTAAAATAAATAAATAAATAAATAAAATAAAATAGGGATAGTAATTCCCACCTCGTAAGGTCATTGTAATAGTTAAGTGAAATAATTTCTATCCAGCTACGACATTCGTGCCAGCACATAGTTCCCGCATCCACCACCATCAGTCTTTCCCCCCCCAAAACCCCAGTTGCCTCAGAGGCCCCTCCATTAGCCAATACTGGGCATGAGGAGGGCCATGTGGACCAATGGAATGAGAACTGGTTGAGCTTCAGGAGCCCTGCATTCTGGTTGCGGCTCTAGCAAGTGCTTCAACTGGGCACAACGCTCAGCCTGTTGGGCCATCAGTTTTTCATCGGTAAAGACAGATGCCGACTCGAGCCCTGCCCACCTCACAGAATGGAGGGACTGTGATTTATAAACATCAGCAAAAAAGGACAGAAGTTTGTATTAAAGTGCCAGTGAGGAGCGCCTGGACGGCTCAGTCTGTTCAGCGTCTGACTCTTGGCTTCTGCTCAGATCATGATTCCAGGGTCATGGGATCGAGCCCTGCGTCAAGCTCTGCACTGAGTGTGGAGCCTACTTAAGGTTCTCTCCCTGTCTCAGGGGGGCACCTGGGTGGCTCAGTCGGCGAAGTGTCCGACTTCAGCTCAGGTCATGATCTCACGGTTCGTGGGTTCGAGCCCCGTGTCAGCACAGAGCCTGCTTGGGTTTCTTTCTCTCCCTTTCTCTCTGCCCCTCCCCTGCTCTCTCTCTGTCTCCAAATAAATAAGTCAATAAACGTTTTTAAAAAGGATTCTCTCTCCCTGCCCCTCTTCTCCACTCGCTCGCTCTCTCTCTCTCTCTCTCTCAAAAATAAATAAACATTTTTTAAAATAAAAAAATAATAAAGTACCAGGGAGAACTGCAGCTCAGAGTGGTACTTTTCTGGAGAGGATTACATTCCTGATTGCAGTGAAATGTAATCAGCCATTCATTTAATGAAACTGAATTGATCCCTAGTCTACCATGTGTTCAATCCCAGTGCAAAGAATTAGCTCAGGGGCGCCTGGGTGGCTCAGTCGGTTAAGTGTCTGACCCTTGGTTTCGGCTCAGATCACGGTCTCATGGTTCATGAGACCCACTCTCTCCCTCTCTCTCTCTCTCTCTCTCTCTCTCTCAAAATAAATAAAATAAACTTTGAGAAACTTAGTTCAAAAATAACCCGTCCTCCTCTATGATACTAGATACATGGGTTGAACGACCCTTCAATCCCTCATTCATTTAATAAACATTATTGAGTCCTGACATTTGAAAGGGGCTACAGTATTTATCTCTTATAGGACATAGTTCAGTCTTATTAGTAATTTAGTTGACTTTCACCTCCTACTGACTAGACTGTGAGCTTTTTGAGGCCACGTGGGATCCAGGCAAGGTTCAGTGCCTGTTGACTGACCAAACGGACCCAAACAACTGACCATGTCTTCAATAGCACAGCTGCCACGAGTGCTTCTCTGACCATTAGCTACACTCGCGGGGGCTTCTTGTCACCCCGGTCAGGCCCAGGAGAGGGAAGCATGCTCATCATTTTTCCATCACCCCAAACTACTCCGTGTCCTCCAGATGACTCAGCAGTCTCTAGCCCCTGGCCTGGCATCAGACCCCAGGATGGCCCAGGGCGATGCCATTTCTATGAGCGCAGCCTGGCATGCACCCAACCATTATGTTAGCACTCCAGTCTCTTCGCAGCCCACAGGCTCAGGAGCATTAAGGCTGTCTGGGGCCTCTGATATTAATGAGGGATGCTCTCAGCACAGTTCAGCTTTGCTTCCTGAGTGTCAGCCCTCCAGAAGCAGACAGATCTCACTGGCAAGTGCACTTCCCTCCACTTCCAGGCCGTTCCAAGGCTGCCTGCTGGATGGGTGGCACGGGAAGGATTTGGCTTCTCGCCTTCACATCGGTCCCTTCCCTTCCTCCGTCTCCCATCTCTACCCTCCCTTCCCTTCCCTTCCTTGTCCCCCTCTCACTTTATTTTCGTCCCCTCCCCCCTCACACCTCTTCTTACTCTGTCACTTTTCCTGCTTTCTCGTTGTCCTTCTCCCCCTTTATCCCACGCCTACCTCCCTTCCTTCTCTATCATTGTCTTTCTCGTCTTGGTTGATTTCCATCTCTCTGCCACTTTGCCTCTTTCTGTCCCTTTGTATATGTCTGTCTCTGTCTTCCCTTCTGAGTTGTCTTCTGCTCCTCCTGTTCTCCACTCCTAACTCCTTGCCTTAAAACTGCAACCATTCTGGGGGCAGGAAAGCATGGGATTCAGGGCACAGGAAAAGTCCAGTTCTAAAGGAACACAAGACACATAGAGGGATCTGGGAAGGTATTTGAATTATCTACAGACTTGAAACCAGGTTAAAAAGGAGTTTCCCCCACCCCTCAAAACTATAACACAACAAGATATCACTTTACACCCACAAGACTGGCTAAAAATTTGACTTGACCAAATTTGGCAAGAATGTAGAAGCAACTGGAAGTTTCACACATTGCTGGTGGGAGTGTAAAATGTTACGACCACTTTGGAAAACTGTCCTTTTCTTTCCTCATAAAACTCAACATACATCTGCTCCCTGACCCAACAATTCCGCTCTTTGGTATATACCCAAGAGAAGTGAAAATCTATGATCACATAAAAACAAAACATGAATACGCATAGCAGTTTTGTTCATACTACCCCAAATCTAGAAAATACCCAAATGTCCATCAATAAGAAGATAGGTAAATAATTATGGTATATTCACACAATGGAATATCACTCAGCAATAAAAAGGAGCATGCAATGTAATGATTAATCTCCAAAACGTTGAGTGGAGGAAGCCAAACACAAAAGAATATGATTCCATTCATATAAAATTCAAAAACAAACAAATTGCCCCAGTTGACCTTGACGGCAGCTTTGTGAGACTCTAAAATGGAGGGCCATTTTTCCATGTCGTTAAAACCAATCTGTTGTGATAAAAGGCATGGTGTAGGACTGGCAAGAAGGCCAGGGAATGAATAACTTCATCAGATGATAGAAATGTTCTATCATTTTGGATGACAGTGACAGTTATATGTAGTTCACAAACTTCATCGACCTGGACACGTAAGATCTGGGCATTCTATTGTGTATAATTATGCTTGTTTTTAAATTTTTTTTTTAACGTTTATTTATTTTTGAGACAGGGAGAGACAGAGCATGAACGGGGGAGGGTCAGAGAGAGAGGGAGACACAGAATCTGAAACAGGCTCCAGGCTCTGCGCTGTCAGCACAGAGCCCGACGCGGGGCTCGAACTCATGGACCGCGAGATCATGACCTGAGCCAAAGTCGGACACTTAACCGACTGAGCCACCCAGGCGCCCCTATGTTTGTTTTTAAAAATTGTTTTTAAAAACAATCATAATTACATAATGCACAGAAAGGTAGTGTTATATTTCCACTTCTATTCACATACGGATCTGTTTTCATAATTATGGTTAAATGTCCCACACAGTCCTTTTTCTCTTAAAAGCATTTTGTGGGGGCGCCTGGGTGGCGCAGTCGGTTAAGCGTCCGACTTCAGCCAGGTCACGATCTCGCGGTCCGGGAGTTCGAGCCCCGCGTCGGGCTCTGGGCTGATGGCTCAGAGCCTGGAGCCTGTTTCCGATTCTGTGTCTCCCTCTCTCTCTCTGCCCCTCCCCCGTTCATGCTCTGTCTCTCTCTGTCCCAAAAATAAATAAACGTTGAAAAAAAAAATTAAAAAAAAAAAAGCATTTTGTGCATTTTTTCCACGTCTTTAAAATTCTTTGAAAAGCGTGCCTTTTTGTAAATGAACGTAAAAGGTCACCATAAAGATGCATCATAATCTACTTCACCACTTTCCTATTGTTGGACAGGTATGTTGTTTCCAATCTTTCATTATTGTAAATGGCAATGTCATGACAACACAAATGGAAATGTGTACATACTGAAGATTTTTTACATTGAATAAGTGGTTTAAGAGCAGGGACTCTGGAGCCCAGACCATCTCAGTTTGAATCTCAGTCTCACCACTTGCTTTTTGTGACCCAGGCAAAGTTATACGACCTGTCTCTGCTTCAATTTCCTCATTGGAAGTGACGATATTGATAGTAACTCCCCTCACTACACTGTGAGGTTAAGTGGGGTCATAAATGTAAGACATTTAGAACACTGCCTGACATTTAGGAAGCCCTCAAAATGTGTTAGCAATTACTTACAGGATTGTTTGAGGAAAGACCTACAACTGGGCTTAGAACAATTGATGTTGCAAACAAATTAGAAATTATTGTTGTTGGAGGACTGGAGGAGATCAGAGAGGGTTACTCAACTGCCCCAAAAGTCTATGTTTGGGTTGGCAGAGTCTAGACCAGGGATGGCATATTCTATATTTGACCTATACCTTGACCTTGTCAGATGGCACTATTCGATATCCACACTGACCCCGTAGAGCCCAGCTATAGCTTTGAAATCTCTTTAATCACTGTTTCATCTGAGTGGAGATAAAGGAAGGTTTGTTTACATCCTTGTTCTAGAGCAATGGTTCTCAATCCTGGTGGTGGTGGTATAGGCGGACTTCCAAGAGAGCCCCAGTGATTCCTGCCTCTAGTAGGCATGCCTTTCTGAATCCCCTTCCTCTGAGAATGGGCTGGACCTAGTGACTTATTTCTAATGAATAGAACATAGCAAAAGTAATGGGATGTTGTTTCCGTGAATGGGTTATAAAAGATGGTGACTTCTGTCTTGCTAGCAGATTCTCTCACACACAGACTTTAATGAAGCAAAGCTTCCATGTTGGAGAGGTCCAAGTGGCAAAGAACTGACAGTGGCCTCCCCCCAGCAGCCAAGAAGGAACTGAGACCCTCGGTCCAGTGGCCCATAGGGAGCTGAGTGAGCTCGGAAGCAGATCGTGCTGCAGTTGGACCTTGACTGCTGTCTTCTGAGAGACCCTAGGCCAACACCTTGACTGCCACTTCATGAGAGACCCTGAAGCAGAGGATCTAGCTAAGCTGTGTCTGCATCCCTGAACACAGAAACTGTGAGGTAACAGATATGTGTTGGTTGAAGCCATTAAGTGCTGGGGCAATTTGTTACCCAGCGATAGATGAACTAAAACAAGTGGGAAAGAGGGGCTTTAAAGAAAATACTGATGTTAAATGATTATATCAGAATGTCTAAGGATAGAACCCAATCATCGGTGGTTTTCCAATCTCCCCAGGTGATTCCAAAATATAGCCAGAGTCTGCTTTCTGGACTTCTCAAACTTTGCAATGCATTAGAATTACCTACGTTTTTGGTCAAAATGTAGATCTAAGGTGGGGCCCAAGGTGTTGCATGCCCATCAAGGTCCACTTTATGCTGGTGCTGATGATCCCTAGACCACCTAAAGTAGCAAGGGTCTAGGGACTCCAGGCAAAAGCCGAGGGGGACTGGACTGCGTGTATGACTCTGGAAGTGGTAAGAAGCACGAGGCTGCAGGACGTCAGGGCATGTGAAGGAATACTCCTCAGGTCTTGGCCGTGGAGGGTGAGGCAAGGCTAACAGCTGCCTTGAGGTCTCAAGTCCAGAGGACTGGGAAGAAGCTGGTGTGTTTTGGTGAGATGAGGAAGCTAAAAAGGAGAAGCCTATTTGGGAGGAAAAATAGTAATTGTTGGAAGTAACCTGATAAGGATGATGAGGACATAATTTGCGGGACCCAGTACAAAATGAAAATGTGGTATGCTTTGTTCAAAAATCATTAAGCATTTCAAGATGGTGACAGCAGAGTTTTAATCCAAGAGTGTGAGGGCCTCTGAGCGTGGGTCATACACCCATGAAGTCAGCCCAAGGACAGATCAGGCAAAGTTCAAGACTTAACTACTCCAAGAAACCACACTTGGTTACCCTGACACCCAAACTCTCATCCCCTCAGCACTGGAGTGATGAGGTATTTTGGGATGACAGTGGGGTTCAGAGCTGACGGCCAAGAAAGAATTCTCTCAAAGATGTCTTTGCTGCAAAACGGTGATTTTATTAAAGCCCGGGGACAGGAGCTGTGGGCAGAAAGAGCTGCACTGGGGTTGTGAGGAGTGACTCATAGTCTGTGGGGGAGATAACTTGAAAGGAAGTTTCTTAAAGGGATTTTCATATGCTAAAGACTCACAGGTTACTGGAGGCCTAGCTATTGTCAAGGTTAAGGTTGTTTTTCCCTCTAGCAGAGCATTAACGTTAAAACGGCAGGGAGTTCCTGGGCATCAGGCTGTTGATAAGGTTGTCCTTTCCTTGTCATTGTACTAAGATATTTGGAGACTCTATCGGTTTAAACATTTGTGTTCTGACCTTTCCTTTGTCCTTGGGCAGCCAGGAGTGCCTGAGGAATATCACACTATCCCACCTTGGAAGGTGCGGTGTGCTAGCTTGTGCTTTGCCCTCAGCCTGCCTTGGGCTCCCTCATCAGGAGTACGCCGTACTCTGTGCCTTAAAACTCCCTCACACATTGTCCTACAACGAGGCGCTGGTCTTGTTAGCTCCTCTGCCTCCATGAGACTGGAAAGTGCCAGAGGACAGGAGAGTGACCCCTTTGTTATTTCCCCCCAACCAGTTCTCACAGGGGCATGGCATGGATAAGTCCCCCAAGATCAGGAATGAGCCCGTGCCTGAGTCACGGGTCCTACACCTACCTCCGTTGGGCTAATGCTCCACCAAGGGAGAGCGATGCTGCTGTGGGCAACATCAGTCAGTTTCCCCCTCCCTCCAGCCCCTCCCTGGATCTGAAGGCCTCTGCCAGATTGGATCCTCGGATAACAGGCTGTGAACAGAGTTCACGGGTGGTAGCTCTAAGAATATTTCTCAACAGGAGATCCAGGGGAAGATGGAGGCGTAGGAGGACGCTGGGCTCACCTCGTCCTGCTGATCACTTAGATTCCACCCACATCTGCCTAAAGAACCCAGAAAACCACCAGAAGGCTAGCAGAACAGACTCTCTGGGGCCAAGTGTAGACAAGAGGCCCACGGAAGAGGGTAGGAAGTGGGGAGAGGCGGTGCGTGCTACACAGACTGGCGGGAGGGAGCCGGGGTGGCAGAGGGGCAGCCTGCCTGCAAGGCAGAGCCCCTGAAGTCTGGCTTGCAAAAGCGGAGGGGCCAGACTGCGTGAGTTCTGACAGCCAGCAGGACTTACCATCTGGAATGTTAAAAGTGAACAGCTCTGCTCTCAGAGAGCAGGGAGGGTGAGAGAACACTGGGAAGGAGAGTTGTTGAGCCCCGGACGACAGAGCTCAGCTTGGCGGGGAACAAAGGTGCTGGCCAGCACCATCTCCCTCGCCCATCCCCCAGACGAAATCCCAAAGGGAACCAGTTTCTGTCACCGAACTTGCTTTCACAGTGCAAACACCCAACGCTGTGCTTCTGTGGATCCATCCCTCCGAGGGGTCTGCCTCCCTCCCTCCCGGTGCTGCAGGGCCCCTCCCACAGGGGACCACCATCGGCAAAGTGAGCTAAGCCTGCCCCTCCCACCCCTGTGCACCTTGCGGATCCACCCCGGCTAATACCCAGATCCCATCAGAGCAGCACCACAAGGCTGACAGTGTGCAAGCAGCCCACACAGGGGCCACACCACTCCACAGTGAGTCCTGCCCCTGGGAGAGGGGAAGGTAAGGTACACACCAGTCTGACTGTGGCCCCAGCAGTGGGCTGGGAACAGACATCAGGTCTGACTGCGGCCCGCCCACCAACACAAGTTACTCCAGACAGCACAGGGGAAGTGCCCTGCAGTTCCTCACCACTCCAGGGACTGTCCAAAATGACGAAACAGAAGAATTCTCCTCAAAAGAAACTCCAGGAGTAGCGACAGCTAACGAATTGATGAAAAACGATTTAAGCAATATAACAGAACATGAATTTAAAATAATAGTCATAAAATTAATTGCTGGGTTTGAAAAAGTATAGAGGGCAGCAGAGAATCTATTGCTACAGAGATCAAGGGACGAAGAAACAGTCATGAAGAGTTAAAAAATGCTATAAATGAGGTGCAAAATAAAATGGAGGTGACCACAGCTCGGATTGAAGAGGCAGAGGACAGAATAGGTGAATTAGAAGATAAAATTATGGAAAAAGAAGAAGCTAAGAAAAAGAGAGATAAAAAAAATTCAGGAGTATGAGGGGAGAATTAGAGAACTAAGTGATGCAATCAAATGGAACAATATCCGTACCATAGGAATTCCAGAAGAGGAAGAGAGAGAGAAAGGGGCTGAAGGTGTACTTGAACAAATCATAGCTGAGAACTTCCCTGATCTGGGGAAGGAAAAAGGCATTGAAATCCAAGAGGCACAGAGAACTCCCTTCAGACGTAACTTGAATCGATCTTCTGCACGACATATCATAGTGAAACTGGCAAAATACAAGGATAAAGAGAAAATTCTGAAAGCAGCTAGGGATAAACAGCCTCTAACTTATAAAGGGAGATCCATAAGACTAGTGGCAGACCTATCTACTGAAACTTGGCAGGCCAGAAAGGAATGGCAGGAGATCTTCAATGTGATGAACAGAAAAAATATGCAACCAAGAATCCGTATCCAGCAAGTCTGTCATTCAGAATAGAAGGAGAGATAAAGGTCTTCCCAAACAAACAAAAACTGAAGGAATTCGTCACCACTAAACCAGCCCTACAAGAGATCCTGAGGGGGACTCTGTGAGTGAAATGTTGCAAGGACCACAAAGTACCAGAGACATCACTACAAGCATGAAACCTACAGACATCACAATGACTTTAAACCCATATCTTTCAATAATAACACTGAATGTAAATGGACCAAATGCTCCAACCAAAAGACATAGGGTATCAGAATGGAAAAAAACAAGACCCATCTATTTGCTGTCTACAAAAGACTCATGTTGGACCTGAGGACACCTTCAGATTGAAAGTGAGGGGATGGAGAACTATCTGTCATGCTACTGGAAGTCAAAAGAAAGCTGGAGTAGCCATACTTATATCAGACAAACTAGACTTTAAATTAAAGGCTGTAACAAGAGATGAAGAAGGGCATTATATAATAATTACAGGGTCTATCCATCAGGAAGAGCTAACAGTTATAAATGTCTATGCGCCGAATACAGGAGCCCCCAAATATATAAAACAATGAATCACAAACATAAGAATATTCCTCAACAGTTATTGTTTGTAAAGTGCTTTATGGTCCAAATCAGAAAAGAACCATCCCATCCCTGAGGGTTGGCACCTCCCCCACACTGATCATTTGGCATTGATTGTGGTTGTTTACAAGTTGCTGACAGTGCTAACCTGCACCCCCTCTGGGGCAGACCCGGCTCTCAGGCCCGGCCCTCACCTTGCCTTAAAAGGGTCTCAGGCGTCTCCTAGACCACATGTACCAACGAAGGTTCACAATTTACTGGAAAAACATATTAACACTGATTTACTGGACAAGCTTATCAACCTTCTCAATACTTCTAATCATATCGTAGGCTAAGAAACTAAAATGTCAATGGATTGACAATAATGCAGTACATCCGGTCTATAAAATTCCGTTGAATTTTACATGCTGCAACGTTGCACATACTGTTCCGGAATTATAGGTAAATGCTCGGATGTTTGGCACCTTTCTCTGTGACTTTATACCTAAGGAAGAAGGAAACTACTATTTATTGTGAAGCTAGTATATGTCAGGTACTGTGCTGGGCACTTCACATATTGTGTCATTTAATAACAGAGAAGCAGAATAACAGAGTGACAGGGAGAGCAGTCTCATAAGCCTAACAGCCTGAGTGCAAGTGAAGCTCTGGCACTTACTGACTCTGTGCCTCAACTTTCTCGTCTGTGAAATGGGTAGAGGGATAGAGTACTTTCTGCATGGGAGTGATTAATTGATTAAATGATTAAGTGAGTTATTACAAGACAATGTGGACAGCACTGACCTTCCATTATTAGTAATCTACGTGTATCTTCGCTACAAGCTTGTGAGACAGTATGATTCCTACTCAGTTTACAGATGTAGTAACTGATATTCAGAGAGGTGAGGCCATTTGCTCAAGGTCACAAACCTAATGGTGCCAGACTTGGTGTTTGAACTCAGGAACGCTCCGAGTACAGCCCAACACTGAAATTCCTGGAATTAATGAATTCATGACCTCCTATCATGTGTCCCCACTACCGATAAAGTAAAGGACAAGAGACTAAATCACTTTTGTTTTAGCTCAGGAGAAGAGGGAGTCACAAAAACAACCAAAGAAAAGCACAAGATAATATCAGATAGCGATTATGCACCGAAGACAGTAAAACAGACTGATGTCTGGCAAAAACTGAAAATAACCCAAATGTTCATCAACAGGTGAATGAATACACACGCTGTGGACAAGAAATGAAACGCTGATGTATTCAACAACAGGATGAATCTCAAAATGATCCTGGATGGAAAAAAACCCAACACTATGTACTGTATGATTCGGTTTATACAACATTGTAGAGAATGCAAATGAATCTGTCATAACAAAAACAATCCAATGGCTGCCTGGGGCTGAAGGCAGAGAGAAGGACTGACTGCACAGAGGAGCTTCGAGAGCGATGGAAATATTCCGTATCTTGATTGTGGTGGCTGTTTCATGGGTGTATCCACATAATTAAACTCCTCAAACTGCACACTTTCAGTGGATGCAGTTTCCCGCACATTAATGAAACCTCAGTAAAGGTGGTTTTAAAACATGGGACAATGACTGTGCTTGTGCTGAGAACTAGGTGATGAGAAGGATGTTCAGGGTGTAAGGAACCAAAGAGGTGTAGTCCAAGGGCACCTAAATGTTTTCAATCCATGGCGAACCAGGAACCAGCAACTGGCCCCTGATGCAAAATGAGGAGGTTCAGCGTCTAAAGAGAATGAAAAAATAAGAATGAGACCCACCTACAATTTTTGATGATCACCAGGCACTGGCAATTCAAAACAAAATGCTCTTTCCTGCTGGAGCAGACCTCCCCTACACCAGCCACTGTCTTCTGTAATGGTTCACGGGATCAGAAAATTCTGTGTGGCACACGGTTCTCAGTAATTGTTACTGAATATAGTGGTAAACTGCGATTTTTAAAATACGATTGATAAGCTTTGGTCTCACACTTATTTTTTCTTTGGCAGGACTCCCTCATGGTGCCCAGCCTTCATGACGTTTTCATTGACTTTTACTGAAATTAGACTTGAACAGCTCAGAGCCTGTCTTGTCCATAGGATGCCCAGCCCATCCAGGCACAAAATGGTAATATCAGACCCTGTGAGCCAACTACAAATGCCAGCCAGTTCAGGAAAACCAGTTTGTTTATTTGTCTTTCTTTTTTTTTTATTTTTTTATTTTTTAATGTTTATTTATTTTTTTGAGAGAGACACAGAGCATGAGTGGGGGAGGAGCAGAGCGAGGGGGAAACACAAAATCTGAAGCAGGCTCCAGGCTCTAAGCTGTCAGCACAGCCCGATACGGGGCTCGAACCCACAACCGGCGAGATCATGACCTGAGCCAATGTCAGACACTTAACCGACTGAGCCACCCACGCGCCCCTGTTTATTTGTCTTTCTAATTTTCATGTTTGTTTTGTTACGTTTGTGTGAAAATATGCAGACCACATTCTGAGATCAAGCACATGCCATCTGCTCCAGACCGTGTACCCAATGCCTAATATCCCATTTTTACCGAGGAAGAAACTGAGACCCAGAGACATTAAATCATTTCCACAATGGAACAGCTAAGACCAGAATTCAAGTTAGATTTTTGCCGGCCGCCCCAGTGCCCCCACTGCATATGTACTGAGCACCTTTTACATGCTCAGCGCTATATAGATAACTCAAAGAAGATCTAGAATAAATGGTCTCCGTCCTTTAGAAGTACAATCTTTGAGCCCAAACTAAAAAGCACGAATACCACAGGGAAATTTATTCAGTTACTGAGCACCTATTATGCAAGGCACTAATAATCTCGACTCTGTGATAAAGGATCCAGAGTTTTCCATGCAGTCACCCCCTTCACACCTGTGTCTTAGTGACCTTCACAGCAGCACCAGTAGGTAAGAATATTGAAATCCCACTTCACAGCCAAGGAGACTGCTGTAAAGAAATGTTAAATAGTCTGCCTAAGGTCACACAGCCAGGAGTAAAAAAGCTGGGCTTTTCCTGGGTCTGTCTGACTCCCGAACTGGAGTTTGGAGTTCTTGTGCACTGTGTCTCCAGCCTCTCTATTATCATGCAATAGGGATTTTCAAAATCGGGATAAAAAAGAACAGACTTGTTGGTTGAGCCTGGGCGGCAGGCTTGGTTTCCGCTCAAGCTGTAGTCTCATGGTTCGTGGTTTCCAGCCCCTCACTGGGCTCTGCGCTGACAGTGCGGAGCCCGCTTGGGGTGCCCTCTCTCCCTCAATCTCTGCCCTTTCTTCTCCCATGAGTACACACACTCTTTCTCTCTCTCAATAAATAAACTTAAGGAAAAAAAAACTAAAAAAAAAAAAAAAAAAGAGAGAGAGAAACATAATAAGCATTGGCACTCACCCTTAAGGCTCATTGGGAATGTAGGTCATAGAGACTACACTCTAGGATACAGGCAGTTTGGACCAAACCAGTCCAGTGTTAAGAGCCTTAGTACACTATATAGCACCATAAAAACCCAGCTCCAAGGAACCAACTTTAACGAAGCTTGTGTAGGTCTTCCATATTGTAACGTTCAATCCCCTCCCAGCCCCGCCACCCTCCTGGCACCTTACCAACGTCCATTCGTGATAAACAATAAGCATATTTTCAAGAGAGACAAAAGAAGCAAGAAGCTACAGGTCATCTGGACGTAGGGTCAATTTTCCAGAAACGCCAGGATATATCGCCTCACAAATTCTTATGCACGTACAGGAACAATGGAAGAGCATATGTAAAATCAGGACTGTCCTCAAAAACAAGAACTGTGTGCAGCTATAGGGCTGCCATAACCTTGGGCACTGTAAACACATCATTTGTTTCTCTTGGAAGTGAAAAGTGGCTCCGAAGGCTTTGAGAAAATAAGCACTGGTGGATGTTGATTCTTTTCCAGAGTGGTTGGTTGGTGAGAAGAGTTACCAAATACCTAATTGCTGTAATATATGCCAAAGATGGCAAAGAAGGAGCCAATATATCGGATTAGGTGTGACTCTCGAATTACATCCTTTTAGCAAAAACAAGCACCCTCACTCAGTATTCAGTATATCAGCCCTTCAAGTCTTAGTCCCAGTCTACTTTTCCGGCCTTCCTTCCCACTCCTCCTTCTCTGCCTCAACCAGACTGATGCCATGCCTGGGATCTTGTAGGCATTTAACCGATATTTGTTGAAAGACAGAGAGGAGGAAAGGAAGAAAGAGAGAGAAAAGGAAATGGTAAATATAATCATGGCTGAAATGGACTCATGCTATCTTCCTGCTCCCCTCTATGCAACCCTACTCTAAAGAAAGGATCTGAGGGGCGCCTGGGTGGCTCAGTCGGTTAGGCGTCCGATTTCGGCTCGGGTCACGATCTCAGGGTTCATGAGTTCAAGCCCCGCGTCGGGCTCTGTGCTGACCGCTCAGAGCCTGGAGCCTGTTTCAGATTCTGTGTCTCCCTCTCTCTGACCCTCCCCCGTTCATGCTCTGTCTCTCTCTGTCTCACAAATAAATAAACGTTAAAAAAAAAAATTTTAAAGAAAGGATCTGATAAACTTAGTTCTAAGTGTCATCAAACATGACCTCAAGAAGCTTCTAACTAATCCAGAGCAGTGGTTTTCAACCCTGGCTGCACATCAGAATCACTGAGAGAGCTTTTGAGAAACACTAATGCCCAACCCCTGCCCCCCACCACCCTGAAAATCTGATTCATTGAACTGGAGGGACACCCAGTTCCATATTGTAACATTCAGTCCCCTGGTGCTTTGTTTCTAATGTGCAGACAGGGTTGACCATTTCTGGCACAGCCCAGTCCCCTCAGAGGTCCAGAGAGTTGATGTCACTTCTCCATGGCTGGAGAGCTGGGAGGTGACAGAGGCGGGATATAAACTTACAGCATCACTGTAAGTGATGGGTCATTCTAGCCTTTATCAGCTCTTGATCTCACGATGTTCTTTCTTCTCCCGTAAATGTCTCAGACTTCAGTTTTTCTCATCCATATACGCATTTAGCAAATAGTTATTAAGCACCTACCCTGTGCCAGGTCTACAGCAGTGAGCAAAACAGCCAGTTTCCTCTCACGTTGGCCTCAGCAAGAAAAGCCCTCAAACCTGGATGCCTTTCTCAATTTGGATCATTTGGGCTCCACTAGTTTGTGAATTTCTTGGGACCAGGAGCCACGAGTTGTTTATTTTTGGAGCTGCAGAGCCTAGCACATTGCCTGGTGTAAAGGCAGATTTGATAAAGTTTGATGAATAAACAAATACGAGTGATTCCTAAATCCCCACACATGGATCAAGAAAACAGAAAAATGTCAAGAAGACCACTTGTATTAGTCAGGACTCTCTCAATTCTATGTCATTGAAATCTAACTTAAATTCTCTCCGTCAAGAGAGGGTATTTACTTGCTCGTAACTGGCAAAGGCAAATGTGTAGAGTCCCAGAGGTCAGACCATGTTATTAGGGCTCAGTCTCTCTTGGCGGCTCCCAGCTGGCTCAATCTGTGTCCGTTGGCCTCATTCTTAATTCACAGGCTCTCCACGTGACAGGCAAATGGTTCCCCAGTGTTCTCAGGTTTGTATCCTCTGATTTCAGCAATCCCAGCAATGACGCCAGGGCAGCCTCCAAAGGCCCATGTGCCCATCCCTGAACCAAACACTATCTGGTTCAATGCTCTCTTAGTATCTCCCAGGGGCCAGGCCCTTTGCAAACAAATAGGCTGTCCAAGAACACTTGGATAGATGAAGGGATGGATTGGTGCATGGGTAGATGGGTATGTGGGTAGATGGATGGATGGACCGGTGTGTGGATGGTGGACAGATGGATGGATAGATGGTGGGTGGATATCATTAGTATCCAATGGCTCCACCCAGAGCTGCCTGAGGCTCTCTTGTTGTCCCCTTCTTCCCACCCCTCTTACCCCAGGCTGTCACTTCACTTTCCTAAAAGCCTTCTGGTTGCCCGTGAAGCCATTAGATGGTCTCTCTTGGTCCTCAGCCAACAGCTAGTACTTTCCCTCCCTCTTGTATCCAGCATCCAGCTGAGTCTGGAATCAATACCAGGACGCTGGGTGTGAACGGAAGGAGCCTGCTCTTTATTTGCCATTATTTACTTCTGAGCGTGTGCATTCCCACTGCTTTCCCATTCTCTCTGTCTCTCCTCTCTTTTCCTTCCCACTCCTTGGGAACTGGCTCAACCACAATAGGATCAGCTCATCTGCATTTGGCCCTAGAGGACCTGCCAGACTCCGAGGAGGAGGGCAGAGGCGGCGGGCGGGCGGGAGCCGCACGGCGCTGTGACAGCGCACAGTCGGGCCCGCGCTCGCCGCCTGGAAGCCCATGCCGGGCCGGAGCCGTGCCGGGATTGCTCATGAGGCCTCTGCCGAGCGGGAGTAGGAAGAACCGCGGCATATCCCTGGGGCTCCTCGCCCTCTGCCTGACCGCAGCCTGCTGTCTGCAAAGTAAGCGCGGGGCGGCGGAGCGGGGGAGGCGGCGGGGCGAGCGCAGCGGGGAGGCTCGGGGCGCGGCGGGGCGGCGGGGCCAGGAGGGCTGCGGAGGACCGCGGGGTGCGCGGGGCGCGGC
>NW_024412411.1:21887648-21910500 GCF_014898765.1 Herpailurus yagouaroundi | reverse complement strand
CTTAACAAACTGAGCCACCCAGGCACCCCTGATAGGAGTCTTCTGCCGTCTTCTCTCCCTCTTCTCCTTCTGGGATCCTTACAATGCACATGTTATTACACCTGATGATTTCACAGAGTTCCCTTAACCTATTCTCATTTTTTTACTACTCTTTTTCCTTTTTGCTGCTCAGCTTGGTTGCTTTTCATTGCTCTGTCTGCTGTTAGACTCTTAAAAAATATATTTTAATATATCTCAAGTCAGGACACATCAATATCAAATTGATTGCTTTGCTCTAACTCCGTTGGCCTGGACGGAAGTTGAGCCCTTCCTGAGAGGATGTGTGTTGCTTCTGTCAGTCACCAGGAGACTTCTTATCTGGGGAGTAGGAAAGACTTCATGGAGAAGGTGAGGCTGAGTCTTGAAATATGAGTCGTGTATACCACAGGACGAGATGGAGTAGACAATTCTAGGGATACAGCAGACACTCAAAAAATAGGTGCCCGGTTCCTTCTCGGGCCTGGCCCAGAAGGGTCCAGACATGCTAAACAAGGGAAGGGGAAGTGTGCTGCTGCCTTACCCTGCATCTACCAGGATCTTAGCGGAAACCCCACTCCGAGACCCTGCTGACACTGCGCCTCCTTGGTCCAGTGCATTCGTGAGCCTCGTCTGCCCGCACCTGCGTTTTCCCTGGACAGGAAAGTATTTACTTATCCAGCAGTAAATGGGGGTAGGAGAGAGGCCAGGTTGGCAAGTTCAAAGTTAGAAAATGATTTTCTCCCGTAACTGGGAAGGCCCCAGTCAGCCTTGTGGGCAAAGAAGAAATAGCACATTGGACCGTAAAGGGAGCACTGGATGTTCCTTGTTCGAGTGTGCTTCAGGAAGCACATTGCCCTTTCCTCCTGCTGAGTCGCGCCCTGGGGACAGCTATGGCCTGTGCCATGCAGACCCCAGAGGAGCCTGGCTGCTCTGGGACTTCCTGAGGAATCCTTAGCTGGCAGAAAAGGAAGAGCCCGGGGAGCTGGTCCCCGTCCCAGCGCTGGCTGTAAACCCTGTACCCATGCAAGTCCCCGTCCCCTCTGAGTGCACAGGGCAGTGAGCTTGGTGGTTCTCAGCCAAGGCTGCACATTAGAACCCCGTGGGGGGCTTGTAAGACCTACAGATGCCCACACCCTACTCTAGAGAGTCAAACTGGTATCTCCAAGGGCGGGAGCCAGTACCGCTGTGTTCTGATTTTAAGTTCCTTAGGTGATCCTAATGTGTGACCAGGCAGTGCTCCTGGACTAGGCCATTTCTATGTCCCCTCCATGAGTCTCATCCCACGGAAACAGTCAGGAAGCGTACATGTCTCTCCTACCTTCTGGTCTCAGAACACCCACCATTGTGTAGCGGAGCCTCACTTATGTCTTATGTGTGGTTTTTATCCTGACCAACCTATAGACACTTTCCCACCAGGCTTAGGCCGGGAAGACAAGGCTACCTAGCTTGGAAGTCGGGTTTGGGGGTTGCTCAATAGTTCCTGAGTATCCACAGTGTGAGAGGCCAGGATACTCAGCAGGAGGGGAAGGCATGGCCTAGGGCAGGGCAGGGGCAGGGAGGGCGGGGTGAGTCACATCCTAGCCTGATGATTGGATGTTAGGTGCCCTGGGGCCACAGAGAAAGGGATTTACCTGGCTTGTTTGGATTTGGGAAGAGGCTTCTAGAAGAGGAAACCCGGGGAAAGCCAAGTAGGAGGTAGCCAGGTGAGCAAGGAGGGAGGCAGGAATTAAGAAGCACAGACCCAGCATTGCCCTCTTTCCTCCCTTTGCGCCAATAGCACGTGACCATCCTTTGGTTAAACCAGGTCTTCCAACACTTGGCCAATTTCTTCCTATGCAATCTTGTAAGTTCTGTAAAAGTTAAAGAAACAGAGTTTGGGAAGGCTCTGGCTCTGGATCATAGGTTGAGCGTGCTGGAATAGTTCCTCTGATAGACCCTTACACTAGTGCCAGAGAATTGGGAGGGAGATGTGGGTCCCTTGGCCCCAGGCAGTGACCAGGGGACCTCACGTGAGGCTTCTCGATTTGCCCTTTTCTACCAATGTAACATTCGCTCCCCCGGGCTCACTAGGGGAATAGATCACATTCCTTTTGGAAGCCAATGCCCAGAAGCAGAAGCGCAGGCTTGATCTTTCCTGTTGCCATCAACCAAGCCTTCTATATACGTTAGGATGGGATTTCAGGGGTTCTTGAACCACAGCTTATTCCTTCATGTCGAGGAGACCATGGATTCAACGTGGCAGCCCCAGCCTGAATGAGCCAGCCATCGTGTCACACGTCACTGGGCGCTGGCCATTCGGACCTCAGGACATGCTGGGCGCTCACCTGCTCCTTCCAGCAGGGAGGTGGGCAGTCAGTCCTCTGACATGAACGCAAGGCAGGCTGGGAACTATGTTACAGGAGCCAGGGGGGGGGGGGGGGGCCCTGGCGGAGGAGGCACCTTGAGTGAGCACACACCTGAGATAGGGGAGGGGGGAGTCTGAGCTGAGAACGAGGGGAGAAAGGCCCAGAGGGGAGAGGTCTGTAGTCTGGTGAACTAGAACTGGGTGGCGAGGAGTCTTGAGGGATGGGGATGGAAAAGAAAGTTGAGAGCAGATTACTGAGGACTTTCAGAGCCAGGGGAGACACAAGCATGTGTGTGGTCTAGAAGATCACTCCAGCCGACCTAAGAGAAGAAAAGGCAGTCTCTCCTGAGTTTTTATACTTGCTAATAACAGTGACAAGACAACGATATGTGTGGCTGTTTATCGAGCACCTGCTTTGTGCCAGGTACTGCAAACAGCAGGCTTCCGCTCGCCTTCACATAATCGTGCAAATAGGTGCCGTTGGCTGTTGGCCCCCATTATACAGATGAAGAAACTGAGGCTCAGAGAGGTTGAGGAGCTTGCCTAAAGGTACTCATTCCACTAGGCGCTTATGGAAAGCCCACAGTGCCAGGCATTGTGATGCGCCCTGGGGACTCAACAGGGAAGAAAATGGATCTGCCCGCCCCACCACCATGTTCATAGTTGACAGCTGATCGAGGAGGATGAGCCATTAATCACGAGGAATTACCACAGACTGGGATGAGTGTGTTGATAGACAGGAACAGGGAGCTATGGGAACACAGAGCTGGGCCCCCTAACCTAGAGTGGAGCGATCAGGGAAGGCTTCCTGGAAGAAGTGATATGTAAAATCTACAGGGTGAAGAGGAATCGGCCCCTTAGTGCCTCTGAAGGGGGAACTTTGTACCCTAACTGTGGTACTTAGTCATGAATGTGCCTAAATCCTTTCATTGCTCTATACCTTTCTTCCAAGGGCCTACAGACATCCTGTAAATACCTCTCAAAGAACCATTGGGAAGTCACCCCACTTCATTTCTTCCTTAGTCCTCCTGTTCCACACATATTAACTGTGGAGTTACCTGAGAACCCCACTTTCCAGTTCCCCAGGCTGGACACTGGCCCAGGCCCGACCCTAAGTCCTGTAGCCCCGCTGTGCCGACAGCGAACCCTGCGGCACCCTGCCCCCGTCCCCCACAAGGCTGTGCAGGGCCAGGCAGCCCGCCTCCACCATGCCCGGCTGGCTTCCTTGACATCCGGGTAGAAATGCAGCCCATGGCTATTCAGAAGAGTTCAGCTTTGCAGCAAGGGTGGCTCTTGCTTGTGGTAGAGAGACCCCAAAAGGAATTCTGTGAGGAAATCATAAGATTTACAAGTGCTCATTCCAGTCTATACCTGCTATGGGATTTGGGCTGGAAGAACCAGCTCCAGTCCCTGGTACAACTCCGGCTTCTGTTTGCACACACCCAGGGATGGGGAGCTCACTACTTCAGTAAGCAGCTCAGTGGATCGTCAGAGAATTTTCATTAATAATAGCTAATATTTATTGAGTGATCGCCAGGCGTTGGAAACTGTGATACGCTCCTTATAGGTATTGTCTCACTGAAACTTCTTTCTGCTGCAGGAGGTTGGGTCACAGCACTATTGTAGTGTATCTATTTCATAAGTACGTAACTGACGCTGGAAGACTAAGGAGTTTATCCCAGATCACACAGCCATTACTGGCAGACCTAAATTCTGACTCCAGAGTCCATGAATGCATCTATTACACCCACACGGCCTCAGTTCTGTTTACCAGAACCTTCCTCATTTCAATCTTTACCCACCGATCCTCATTCTGGCAATGACTGGGCGTCCCAAAGTTTCCTTTCTCCAAGATGAGAGGTTCTGCAGCAGAGGCCGTACCCACCCCCCCCCCCCCCCCCGCCCCCGTGTGGCGTAAGAGGTGTTAGCAGTGTCGGAGAAGGAGAGGAGGGGCCGGCCTGCAGGGATCCTGGGAGCCTCCTCAGTGCCCCTCAGGGCTTGCAGATTCACAGCTACCAAAGTTCTGAGCATGCGGTCCCAAGACCAGCAGCAGCATTACCTAGAAACCTGTTAAAAATGCGAACTCTGAGGCCTTCCCCCAAGACTACTGAATGAGAAATGGAATGCGGCCTAGCAATTGTATTTTATTTTTTAAATGTTTATTTATTTTTGAGAGAGGGAGAGGGCGAGCGGGGGAGGGTCAGAGAGAGAGGAAAACAGACTCCCAAGCAATCTCCGCACTGTCAGCCCCACGCGGGGCTCGAACTCACCAACCAACCGCGACCTGAGCCAAAGTCGGACGCTTAAGTGACTGTAATTGCATTTTAACAAGACCTCCGGTGATTCTGATCCAGCTAAATGTTGAGAACCACTGCATTATAGCCTTGGAGAAACGGGAGGGGCAAATGGAATTATTTAACTTTCCTCCCTGACCCCCAAAGCATCCCTAGAAGTAATAAAATTTGCAGGGTGCCAGAAAAAATTCATTTCTCCCAGAAAGAGCTGGCACAGGTGCCCCACACATCCCTCTTACCTGGCAGGCCTCCATTGCTTTGGCTTTAGGCTTTGTTAAGTGCTTCTTTGAAGGGTTATGAGCCTTCAGCGGCTAGCCCCTTAGTGCGGATTCACTCAGTAGTTACCAATCTTGGCTGCACACTGGAATAACATGTGAACTTTTATTTTAGATATTATTAAGTTTATTTATTTTGAGAGAGAGAGCACGGGGAAGGGGCAGAGAGAGAAGAAAAGAGAGAGAATCCCAAGCAGGCTCTGCACTGTCGTTGCATAGCCCGATGTGGGGCTCAAACTCATGAACCGAACCATGAGATGGGGACCTGAGCTGAAATCAAGAGTCAGATGCTTCACCCACTGAGCCACCTACGCGCCCCCCACATGGGGACTTTTAAAGATCGCAGAGGCTTCCGTCCCTCTTTCCTTTGCCCCCCAAAGACTCTGAATACCTCTACCCAAAGGGGTAGGACTCTTAAAAGCTTCCCCAGATGATCTAATGTTCAATCAAGGATGTCAGGATTCAATCAGGCTTCTCGGCTATGGTGAATGAGTAGATTAGGTCAAGTGGCCCACTTGGGTCCAGTTAGCTGTGGCCGGGGAGGCCGGCTGAAAGGCCCTTTGCATGGGAATTCTGAGAGCGATAGCAGTGGAGCTGGTCAGGCACCACATTAAATAATAATGGCCTTCCACGCAGAGCGAACGACCCGAATTGGTGCTCTGTGAATGTTAGTCCCCTTGGCTTCCCTTCCTAAGTGCTTGTTGAATGGAAGGAGACTCGATTGGATTCTCATGGCCTGGAATCAGAGCTCCATCTGGGTGAGAAATCAGGTGCCCCGGCTACCAGCTTCTCACAGCCTTAAGGGTTTTGGGGGGGGGGGTTTATTGGATCATTGACAGCCAAGCCTTGATGGTCCCTAATTACAAATGAGGAAATGGAGGGGCAGAGAGATAAAAGGCTTTGCAGGGTCATCCAGCCAGGGTGTGGTGCCACCCAAACGGCACCTGTGGCTTTTGGTTACACACAGTGTGAGTAGAGTGGCCTTCCCAGGCCCACATCCTGCCCTTCTCTGCCACCCTCCGCTCCGGCAGGCAGGTGTGCCTTCTCAGCGTCTGAGGAAGCCTGCGGAGTGTTCTCTGTGTGGTCAGAGAAGAAGCCACAAGGGACGCCAGGATACCCGGGGAGTGTGGCAGTCCAGAAGGCACAAGTGTGCTTCAGGTAGGAGAGGTGGCCAGCGGTGCCCAGGAGGAGAAGGTCGTTGGCTGAGAAGGAAGAGGAATTTGGAGGTCTAAAGAGATTGGAGGGAGCTGGTCACAGTAATCGTGGAAAAGGGAGCAAATTCACAAGAAAAAGCGTTGTGAGGTTGGCAGTATGGAGGGTCCCCTTGAATTTGGTGATCGTGAATGTGTGCTGGAAGCCGTGTGCTTTGTTCTGGAGGGTGTCTGTTGAGGGACATTCTCCCGCAGTGTTGACGGCTCGGGTTTGAGCAGAGAGGAAGTAGAGAGCTGTGGACCCAGACTCGGCAGATGTGATGAAAACACAGAGACCAGTGGAGTAGGAAGAACTGACAAGAGTGCTTGGAACATGGCAGGCCATGGTACCCAGGCTGGCTAGGGAGGGAAGTGAGGATTATGGATGGGGAAAAGCGGAAGGAGTCGGAAGGGAAGGACGCATGAGGCCAGTGGGAGCAGTTGAAGAGTAAACAGGAACGAGAAAAGGCTGTGGTCAGAGCGGGCTGCTTTACTGGAGGCCAAGGGTGAATGTTCTGGTAGGCAAGGGTGCTGGATGGGTTGTCCAGGGGGATGCTGGAGGTGCTTACAGCGATGCCAAGCCCCACAGGAGAGTTGCCAGTGTGTTCGGAGAATGAAGAAGAAGGGTGCCTGGGTGGCTCAGTTGGTTAAACGTCTGACTCTTGAGTTCAGCTCAGATCACGATCTCACCGTCGTGAGATCAAGCTCCGAGTCTGGTTCTGTGCTGAGTGTGGAGCCTGCTTAGGATCCATTCTCTCTCTCTCTCTCTCTCTCTCTCATTCCGTCTCAAAAAAAAAAAAAAAAAAAGAAGGGGCGCCTGGGTGGCTTAGTTGGTTGAGCATCCGACTTCGCCTCAGGTCATGCTCCGGTCATGATCTCACGGCTCATGAGTTCAAGCCCCACGTGGGACTCTGTGGTGACCGCTCAGAGCCTGGAGCCCGCTTCAGATTCTCGGTCTCCCCCTCTCTCTGCCCCTCCCCTGCTCACACTCTGTCTCTCTGTCTCTCAAAAATAAATAAACATTAAAAAATAATTTTACAAAAAGGAGAAGGAGAAGAAGAAAGACTGGGGGATTTCTCCTGCTGTTGAGGGGAGAGGCTGGAATGACCAACTGCAAGAGAACAGATTTTATTTTGCAAGGCAGAGGAAAGTGATCGTCTAAACCAGTGCTGTCTAAAAGAAATATATTGCAAGCCATATATGTAATTTTGAATTTTCTAGTGGCCACATTAAAAAAGTAAAAAGAAACAGGTGTGATTTAATCATATATTTTTAACCCAATATATTCAGGGTATTATTCCAACATCTAATCAATGTAAAAACATTACTAATGAGATATTTTGCCTTCTGTTTAATATACTAAATGCTGTCTTCAAAATCCAGGGTGTATTTACACTTAGGGCACATCTCCGTTCGGACTGGCCAATTCCAAGTGCCCAACAGCTACATGTGTGGCTAGTAGCTCCCGTATTGGCAAGCCCAGCTCGGGACTGTTGCCTCTGGTGACATGGGCCTCGCAAGTCTTTACCAGCACTGAGCCATGTGCCATGTGGGGAAATATAAAAGAGGTGTAAAAATCCACCTCTGTCCTCAGTGCTTTATTTTTCTTAGAGGCGTCTGTGGAGCATTGAAAGTGCTTTGGGGGGGCTCCTGGGTGGCTCAGTCGGTTGAGGGTCCAACTTCAGCTCAGGTTATGATCTCGGGTTTCATGAGTTCGAGCCCCACATGGGGCTCACTGCTGTCAGCCTGTCAGCACAGAGCCGGCTTCAGATCCTCTGTCCCCCTCTCTCTGCCCCTCCCCCGCTTGCACTCTCCCCAGAATAAATAAGTGTTAAAAGAAAGGAAAAGAAAAGAAAGTGCCTTGAGTTCCAGCCTCAGCTCTGATTTTCTAGTTGGTGAGAGCTTGGGCTCTGTGTTACGCCTCTGGGCCTCCGTGTCCTTGTCCGGAAAGTAATGTAAAGTAAATAAGCAAGTGAAGCATAGTTCTTTTTTTTTTTTTTTTTTTTTGATAGTTTATGTATTTATTTTGAGGAGCAGATGTGTGGGGGAGGGGCAGAGAGAGAGGGAGAAAATCCCAAGCAGGTTCCACACTGTCAGCACAGAGCCCAACGCGGTGGGGGTGGGGTGGGGGTAGTCTTAATCTCACGAACCTTAAGGTCTTGACTTGAGCTGAAATCAAGAGCGGACGCTCAGCCATCTGAGCCACCCAGGCAGCCCGTGAAGCATATTAACCCAGGTCTCCTGCCTGCCTGCCTCCCAGGTGGAGATAGTACCTGTGAATTACTAACATTTTCCAATGTGAAAAGTCCGTGGCTGAGATTGGCATGCAATTTCTTTATTTTGAGGATCACGCCATTTTTTATTTTTTAAGTAATTCACAAACTTGCTAAAATAGCCCAACTGTCCAAAAAGGCATAAAGTGAAATGTAAGGCTTTCTTCAACCCCAGACACCCAGTCCGTCCCCAAAGACGAGCACATCACTGGTTTTTAGAGTATCCTTCCAGAGATCTTCTATGTCGTTATGTGGATAACTCTATGTGCGTGTGTATATACATATTGTTACTTAAATGGAAATATTCTCTATATACTGTTATGCCTTGTGCTTTTTCATTATTTTTTAGATAATCGAATATCCGTGCATATAGATGTATCTCATTCTTTAAATGTCTCTGTAGTACTAGAATATGAATATTGATAATTTTGTTTAACCAGTTGTGACATAGTAAGAACTACATATTTGGTCACCTCTCCCTGGTTCCTGACACAGAGCCCCTCATATCCTAGTCATTTACTAGGTAATAGGAGCATCTCCTGTTACAATATTTGGTCTTACTCCTTGGTTCCTGACACAAAAGCTAACTGAGGCCCTTGGAATCTCCAGAGTGATAAGTCTGTCTTTTTGTTTGCCAATGAGGTGACTTTTGGAAGATGAAGGCTGGTTGGTAGAGGAGCTAACCATGGGATTAGAAAGTTAGAACTTTCAGCCCTAACCTCCTTCCACCACAACCTCTGGAGATAAGAGAGAGGCTAGGGATTGAGTCAATCACCAATGGCCAATGACTTTATCAACTCTTCCCAAGTAAGGGAACTTCCCCCCAGATGCTAACTGAAGAAGCTTGGAGAGCTTCTGGATTGGTGAGCCCATCAAGGTGCTGGGAGGGTGGCACACCTGGAGAGGGCATGGAACCTTTGCACATACCTGCCTACACCTCTTTTCTGTGTCGCTCTTCCTGAGTTGTATCCTTTATAAAAATAACAGATAATAGTAGAGTGCTTTCCTGAATTCTGTGAGCCATTCTAGCAAACTATTGAACCTGAGGAGGGGGTGGCAGAAACCTCTGTTTTATAGCCAGTTGGTCAGAAGTACAGGAGGCCCAGGGGTGCCCTGGGGGGCTCAGTCAATTAAACATCCAACTCTTGATTTCGGCTCAGGTCATGATCTCGAGGTTTGTGAGGTCTAGGCCCACATCGGGCTCTGCACCTACAATGCGGAACTTGCTCGGGATTCCCTATCTCCCTCTCTCTGTGCCCCTTCACCCCCCCCCCAAATAAATAAATAAACATTTAAAAGAAGGAAGTACAGAGGCCTGGACTTGTAGTTGGTGTCTAAAGTGGGGGCGGTCTCCTAAGACGGAGCCCTTTAGGGGTGGGGTGTGCTCTCCCTGCGGGTAGTTGGTGTTGGAAGAGTTACAAGTAGTGTAAGAGCCCGTTTTCCCTTACTGGTCTCTTACCGGTGAGCATACAGGATGCCTCTGGTCTTTTGCTACTACAAAAGACTACACTGTGCTTCAGTAACAAAACCTACATTTGTGTTCCCTTATTACTTGTAGGATCCGTTCATAACCGTGGAATTTCTGGGTCAAGAGGTGTGTGCTAATACTGTTTTCAGAGATTTTACCATATCGCCCTCCAAGAAGGTGACACCCATTTACAAATCCCCACAGTAATGTTGGAGTATAACTTCGTCCTGCCTCTGACAACGTAACGTTATCAGACCGCTTTGTCTTTCCCAGCGGATAGCGGCCAAGCCATTCAGCTTTCCCAGCCGGGGTTTTGCTGGGCTGTGATAATTGCATAAGACAGGTGGTCACAGGTGGTGACCCACAGAAATGCTATTTTGGAGTGTTTTTTTTTTTTTTTTTTTTTTGGTTGGGGTACAACTACAGGAACCTGATGCAGGGGAGGCCCCTGCAAGCCTTCGCCTAAACCTGCATCTGTCCACACTGTTTGGATTTGGCTGACGACTGGGTGACTCCTCAAGGCCATTTATTATACAGTAAGATGATCAGGAGCGAGCTGAGCTTTGGTCCCTGAGTAATCAGGCACTGAGAGGGAGAATTACTACCTGAGCTAATAGGAGGGATAGATACCCTGTAAACTGGGCACACGTGTCCATCCTCAACACCATTCGTGGCGTCTAAACCCAAATGCCAATGTTTAGGGTTGCCATGCTGGCCTCCAACGTAGAAAGGTCTCCAAAATTCCAGGCTACTTGTTTCAAGAATGACAGAGGTTAGGGGCGCCTTGGTGGCTCAGTTGGTTAAGTGTCCAACTTCGGCTCAGGTCACGATCTCACGGTCCGCGAGTTGGAGCCTTGAGTCGGGCCCTGTGCTGACGGCTCAGAGCCTGAAGCCTGCTTCGGATTCTGGGTCTCCCTCGCTCTCTGCCCCTCTCCCACCCGTGCTCTGTCTCTCTGTCTCTCAAAATAAACAAACATTAAAAAGAAGAATGACAAAAGTTAGGCAGCGACGTAGATATTTTAGTTGCAGCTTAAAACTGCTGTTTCTCCTTTGAGCTCTTTGGCCCTCAGCAGACTTGGAGGGGAAGGGGGCCTCACCAGCATCCCCCCCTCAGCTCGGCACAGATCCTCCTGTTCCTGATCCCTCCAGAGGGGCAGCAGTTTGACAGGCAGGGCACGCGTGTCTTTATTCCTCCATTCCAGTATACTCTGAGTGCGCACAAAGTGCCAGGCACCGTGCTGGGCTCTGGGGCTTCTGAAATGACTGGAAACGAGTTCCAGGCAGACCTACTGTGCACACGCTCACTTCCTGCTGCCCTCGCTCCCCGCCAAGTACAGGCCAAAGCCAGTGCCTGGGGTTGCTCTCGACTGGTGGGGCTCAGTCGTGGGTTGTCCTGAAGGTGTGTAGGACAGGCGCGTGTGGTGGGCTCAGGGCAGTGTGAGCCATGTGCGTGTGAATGTTCGATCTGCTGCCAGGTCGCCCTCCAGGAAGCCCCGTTCAGATCATGCTGTGCCTCTACTTAAATGCCATCTGAGGGCCTCCCTGCGAGGGCTAACTCCCTCAGATAATCTCCAGCTTGCCACAGATTCCTCAGGCTACCTACCACCCTTCTACTCAGCAGGGCCGGAGGGAGCAGAGGATCCTTCTTGCCTCCCTGGGTGGGCTCACTGTTCTCCCAGCCATGATGGCGCTTCCTCCCTTTCCCACAATTTTAAAATTTTATCCTTCAAGGCTCTGCTTCTTTCTCTTCCTTTAAGCTTATTTATTTATTTTGAGAGACGGAAAGAGCATGAGCGTGGGAGGGGCAGAGAGAGAGAAAGAAGAGAGGGAACCTCAAGCAGGCTCCGTGCTGTCGATGTGGAGCTCGATGCGGGGCTCGAACCCGTGAACCTGAGCTGAAATCACGACCCGAGCTGAAATCAAAAGTTGGACGCTTAACCAAGTGAGCCGCGTAGGTGCCCCGCGGCTTCGTTTCATTGAGTGTCTGTCTGCTCCCTTCCCCAGCTCCTTGCAAACTTCCTGGCTCCTACCAGGGCAGTGAAATGCAGACTGGATGTCACTCTCAGTTCAGCCACTTAATGTGACATTGCACAAATTCTGTAACCTCAGTGAACTTAACATGTGCTACTCTGTCAAACGGGGATGATAATAATACTGTTCACCAGGCCACACCCGCGAGCCAGCGCCCTGTTGCAGAGAATGCGATGGCGTTCTGGGGTGGCATTCAGTGACTGTGGGGCTGCAGTGGGATTGCTGACCTTGGAGATGCGTTAGGAAGGCAGAGCGTTAAGGGAAGAGTGGCTTTGGCCCTCCCTCACCTCTGCCCCTGCCCCCAACCCTCGGTTGCCTCAGAGATCAGCTCTTGTGTACCTTGGAGTTTTCTCGTTGCTCCTCAACATTTCTGTGAGTCTCCGTGTAGCCAACAGTCCTGGTTTGCTTCTAGCACTGACACTCCCCAATCCTGGGAAAACCCCTGGGCACCCCGGAAAGGCTGGTCATCCCAAGGCTAGTGACACAGACCTGAGCCGAGGAGAGCAAGCACTGGGGCCCGAGTGCTGTGCCCTGCGGGGCCTCACACGTGTCCTGTCACCCGCCCTCCCCCGCCTCACAGCCTTCGTCTGGAGGCTTTTTGGTCCTCTTTCCACAGCAGAGGAAGCTGAGGCTCTCGAAGGTGAAGGGATTTCTCCACGGGGAGGACACCCCCCAGGTTGAGTCCACGTGGATCTGCTCACATCATGAGCCTCCACCACACCTCCCCGCCCCTTGGAATAACACTTCTGTCCTGTGCTTCCTCGCTCCGCCGCCCTGCTCCAGCAGTGTTCCTGATGTAGGCTTTCTGACTTCCAGTTTACTGCTCACAGGCTCGCTCAGGGTGACAGCAACACTTGCTGGTTCTCGGCTGTGTCAGATGGTCACGCTGGCTGCACAGGTGGCTTTCCAGATAAGATGAGTTGTCCCGATAGAGGTGGCCTCCATGACTCCTGACACCCAGAGTCTGCACCAGCCATCCGTCCATTAGTTGATACCCTTGTTCATCGAGATTGTGGTCTGAATAGGCTTGACCTTTGCTGTGATTTCAGGAAATAGATCATCTTCAATCATCAATTTCTTTAAAGCAGCAAAATACAACCTCTGTAATTTATTTGTCAGAAAAGGAGTAAGGACCCATTCTGAGTAGCATATTCCAGCCCATTCCTAGTAGCTGATTTCTGCTGGCATTTTCCCTCTGATTAGTTTCTTTTTCTTAATGTTTATTTATTTTGAGAGAGAGAGAGCACGAGCGAGCACGCGCGGTGGAGGGGCAGAGAGAGAGGGAGGGGGAGAGAATCCCAAGCAGGTTCTGTGCTGTCAGCCCAGAGCCTGACACAGGGCTCAATCTCACCAAGTGTGAGATCATAACCTGAGCCGAAATCGAGAGTCAGAGGTGCCCCTCCCTCTGATTAGTTCTAAGTGTGTCTCCCCAGTATCAGGAAGTCAGGCTTTCAGGGAGCACCTTGGTTCAGGTTCCAGTGACTTCTGCCTTATTAAAAATCTTTAATTCTGTGACACCTTCTTTAAAGGAGGGATGTGCATCTGGGAAATGGGTAGAATTTAGTTCTTCTCTGCTTTTCACATAGAAAGCAAGTGAAGATATAAACCAAGGACAGCTTTTAACCTTTCTTTAAACTTTGTCCACCAGATTGCTTGGTCTAATCAGGAGAACCTTAAAAAGGTTTTTTAAAATACATTTTATTTTTTTATCCAGTAAACAACTGAAATTCAAAACTTATATAAATGTATAATTTGGAAAATAAAATTCCATTGCCATCCAGTCTCTAAGGGGCAATCCCCGTTGACCGTGAACATGTATTACTACAACATTTTCTGTATGTAATAGGTACCTATTTATACAAACATAAATAAGATCATATTATGCTGCTTTATAAATCTATTTTTTAACCTAGTAACATGTTGTAGACACTCTCCCTTGTCCATGCAAAACTTATCCTTGTTAATGGCTGCCTGGCATCCACTTTACAAGTGAAATCTGATTTATTAAACCAACCTCCTTGAATAGAACATTTTGAGCCAGGTCTAAGGATTGGTCTAGCTACTAACTTTCTCTGGACTTATTCTGAGTGATCTTAGCATGAGGTACAGAGGCGGGTTACTCATTAATTCAACTTTTTAAACTAAGGTGACAAGCAGTTTGCCTTTAAATTTTTAGAACTGTTAATTTTCCCTCCTAATTATAGATAGATAGGAAAAGGAACTCTTTGTTCTAAAAACCTAGTTAAATGCCTGGTTGGTTTGATTAGAAGGAGGTTTTAATATTAAAATCTTTATTATTTTTTTAAGTTTATTTATTTATTTTTTTTAGTTAATCTCTACACCCAAGGTGAGGCTCAAACTCACAACCCCCAGATCAAGAGTCACATGCTTCCCTGACCTCGCCAGCCAGACACCCAGGAGGAGGTTTTTACGGTCAAAGGAAAATACAGACTAGTCGACCAGTTTCCAGCTGTATCAGCGTCTCAGAAACTTGGGCTTGTTATTTTTGTTTGTTTGCTTTTCAGTTTTGCTATTTCTTGGGCCAGAGTACCTATAAGACTCAAAATGAAGGTCCCTAAGGTTATTGAAAGGGTTGGCAGTATCCCAGGAAACTAATCTGTCAGTAACCTTGACCAACATGTTTAACATGAGTGTGCGTGAAATACACATGTTGCGATGCAGGTTTATCACTAGCTCTAAATATGGTTCTCCAAATCTTATGGTAATCATATTCCAACTGTTCGTATTTGGGGTCAGAGAAATCTGAAAACATAGATAAATGATCGTCACAAGGTGAAGTGAGAAAAACAGTTTTTTGTATGTTTGCTTTTTTAACGGAAGTATAGTGGACGTACAATGTTACACAGTGAGATTCCACAGGTCTTTGTGTTATGCTGTGCTCACCACAAATGCAGTTACCCTCTGTCACCATACAACACTATTGCATTGGCTACATTCCCTGTGCTGTACCCTTCATCCCCATGACTTGTCCCATAACTACAGCCTGTACCTCCCTCTCCCCTTCACCCATTTTACCCATCTCCTTACCCCCACCCCTCTGGAAACCATCAATTTCTTCTCTGCATTTATGGGCTTGTTTCTGCTTTTTGTTTATTGGTTTGTTTTGTGTTTTAAATTTTACATGTAGGTTAACTCATACGGTATTTGAATTTCTCTGACTTATTTCATTTAGCATCACACTCTCAAGGTCCATCTGTGTTGTCCCAAATGGCAAGATCTCCTCCTTTTTTATGACTAATACTCCATTGTGTGTGTGTGTGTGTGTGTGTGTATTCCAAACATTTTCGATCGGTGTGTTTTCATTCTTGTCTCTATGGATATTTTTATTTCTTTTTGATTTCCTCATTGAGGTCTGTCACCTCCCTGATTAGGTTCACCCCCAGGTATTTTAGTCTTTATAGAGCAATTGCAAATGGAATGTTTTCTTAATTTCTATTTGTGCTACTTTATCATAGTGTATAGAGATGCAACAGATTTCTACATATTCTATATTCAGCAATGACGGGATTCATTTAATATTGCTAAATTTCTGGTGGTGTCTTTAGGAAAAAGTTTTGAATAAGACAAAACTGCACTTAAGTCCCATCCATTCCATTTCCTAGCTACATGGGCATGTTGCTGACTCATGTAAAAAATTAGAAGGATTGGTAAGCACGTAAGTATGTATTATCGTAACTGGCACATGAAGTCTTGCCTAAATTATACTTCTCTTTCCTACTTGTGTGTTACCTTTTATTTTTATTTATTTATTTATTTTTATTTTTTTTTCTTACATTTATTTATTTTTGAGACCGAGAGAGACAGAGCCTTAACGGGGGAGGGTCAGGGAGAGGGAGACACAGAATCTGAAACAGGCTCCAGGCTCTGAGCTGTCAGCACAGAGCTTGACGCGGGCTCGAACTCATGGACCCGCGAGATCATGACCTGAGCCGAAGTCAGCAGGCCGCTTATCCGACTGAGCCACCCAGGCGCCCCGCGTGTTACCTTTTAGATATGCAAATTTGTCAAATTTTTGTTTCGGCAGCAACATTTCTCAGGAAACCTTACCCTTCTTGTTGCTATACATATTTGTCATTCACTTATTCAACTCAACAAAGATTTACTGCCCAATCCCTCTGTGTCCAGAATTCTGCTGGGGGACACAAAGATGAAGAAAATACATTAACTCCTGCCCTCTGAGGGCTGACCTGGAATTTGACCTCTGTTTTCTTCCTGAGAGAGGGGGCAAATGTGGCAAAATGTTAATAATTAGTGACTTAAGGAGAAGGTACATATTAATTGTACTTGCCTTTCAACTTTGCTGTGAATTTAACATGTTTTAAAGCCCAGAGTTGGCGAGAAAATCGATCCCTGTTACTCGGCAGTTGTAACCCGTGAGAAGCATTATTACCTCCCAGTGTCTCACCTTGATGTTTATCAGATTATGTCTAGTCACCTGGCCGAGGCCTTTCGGAGAGAAACACTAGTGGAAAATGCTGGGGATGGGAGAAGGCAGGAAGAAATGTCTGGAAAAGTTAACAGGTGTGGTTACCTAGAGCCACACAGCAGAGGCCTTGGAGCACCTGGACACCCAAAATTGAGGGGCCAAACAGGAAGTGGAGGGTGGAAACCAAGGGATGGGTTCTGGGCTTAAGTCCTGCCCTGTTCGTTACCCAGTGTCCAGCCGTCTCTGGCCGGTCCTCTCAGGGAGGGTGCGGGGGCATTTGTCACATTCCGTGCTCTCCACTGCCAAGCAGTGATGACTGATTTGAGCATAGAGATTAAATATGTGGGCTTTGGAGCCAGCTTGCGTGACTCTCGACCTTGCAGAATGAACTTGGACAAGCTAGTTAGTCCTGTTGACAATGAGGTTTTGCTCTATTCTCGACAGAATTGCAGTAGGTTGTGTGCGAGACATGAATGAGGCAATTTGTGCAGGTGGTTGCACGGGGCTTGTGCGTGGCACCCGCTTACTACACATATGACGGCATATATGTATGACCTCAGTCAACGGTGCTAGTACACACTTGTGCAGAAACTTCTGCTTGACGCCTCTTTGACTCACCCACCACCCACATCTAGTTCGCCAGCATGTTTCTTCTCCCCGTTCATGCCCTGTGAGGCTATGCCTCATCTCTTCTTTTTATTTTATTTTATTGTTTAATGTTTGTTTATTTTTGAGAGAGAGAGAGAGACAGAGCATGAGCAGGGTTGGGGCAGAGAGAGAGAGGGAGACACACAATCCAAAGCAGGCTCCAGGCTCCGAGCTGTCAGCACACAGCCCAACGTGGGACTTGAACTCACAGACCGTGAGATCATGACCCGAGCTGAAGTCGGACGCTTAACCGACTGAGCCACCCAGGCGCCCCTAGACCTCCATCTCTTATCTGTCCCCTGCAGCAGCCACCTGCCTGCTCTTCCTGCATCTGGGCTTATCCCCTCTCCCCCAGAATGTTCTCCGCAGCAGACGTTCTCAAGCTTAGCGGAGAATGTCCCCTCCTGCCTGAGCCCTCCTGTGGTTCCCATCAGCCATGAGTGAACCCCGCTCCTGACCCTCACATTGTGGCCCGTGTCCTGCCAGCTCTCCAGCCCCGCCTCTGTCTCTCCCCACTGCATTCTGACATGCTGGCCTTCCTTCTGTCCCTCAGACACACCAGCACTCACCGTCCCCTCACAGTTTTTTCACATGCTCCCTCTGCCTGACCTGCTCTTCCCTCAAGTCTCCACACGTTGCCTGCCTGTCATTCAGGTCTCCATTCAAAGGTCATCTCCTCAGACCCCTTTGCACTGCTGGTGGGAATGCAAAGTGGTGCAGCTGCTCTGCAAAACAGTATGGAGGTTCCTCAAACAAATGAAGAATAGGACTACCCTACGACCCAGCAATTGCACTACTAGGTATTTATCCAAAGGATAACAGGAGTGCTGATTCTATTGGGCCCATGCACCCCACTGTTCATAGTAGCCAAAGTATGGAAAGAGTCCAAATGTCCATCGACTGGTGAATGGATAAAGAAGTGGAATACACACACACACACACACACACACACACACACACACACACACACAGAGGAATATTCCTCAGCTATCAAAAAGAATGAAATCTTGCCATTTGCAACAACGTAGATGCAAGGAGAGTGTATTCTGTGAAGCGAAATTAGAGAAAAACAAATATCATATGACTTCACTCATGTATGGAATTTAAGACACGAAACAGATGAACATAAGGGAAGGGATGCAAAAAGAATATAAACACATAAGAGACTCTTAAATACAGAGAACCAACTGAGGGTTGCTAGAGGGGTTGTGGGTGGGAGGATGGGCTAAATGGGCGATGGGCATTATTAAGGAAGACGCTTGTTGGGATGAGCACTGGGTGTTATACGTAGGGGATGAATCGCTGGATTCTACTCCTGAAATCAAATCGTTATTGCACTACATGCTAACTAACTTGGATGTAAATTTAAGAAAAAAAATAATTAAAAAAAAAAGTCATCTCCTCTGCGAGATCTTCCCTGACCATTCTCTCTAGAGCCACCTTTACCCCACTGGTCACTAGTGCCGTTTTATTGTCCCTAAAGCACTTGTCATTATCCAGAATGATTTCATTTGTTTATTTCATCCTTGTGCGCCTCCCATTTAGAATGGAGTCACCAGGGAGGTTTACTGTTCATCCAGTAAACAGTCATCTTGGATCTTGTTCACGGGGGGTGTGTGTGTGTGTATGTGTGTGTGTGTGTGTGTATATATATATATATATGTATATATATGTATGTGTGTGTGTGTACACACACACACACACACACACACACACACACACACACACAATAGCACAGACTGAGGGGCTTAAGCAACAGAAATTTATTTTCTCACAGTTCCAGAGGATGGACAGTCCTAGATCCCGGGTCTAAGCACAGGTCAGTTCAGTTTCTGGTGAAATCTCTCTTCCTGCTTCTTGCTGCAACCTCACATAGCATTTTCTTTCATTTCCCCTTTGCATTCCCGTGGAGAGGTAATGAGAGAGAGAAAGAGAGAGCTCTCTGGTGTCTCTTCTTATGAAGACAGTAATCTTATTGGATCAGGGCCCTACCCTAATGACCTCATTTAACCTGGATTACCTCCTCTTTTTTTTTTTTTTTTTTTTAATTTTTTTAAATGTTTATCTTAGAGAGACAGAGACAGAGTGTGAGTGGGGAAGGGGCCAAGAGAGACACAGAACCTGAAGTAGGTTCCAGGCTCCGAGCTGTCAGCACAGAGCCCGACGCGGGGCCCAAACTCACAAACTGTGAGATCATGACCTGAGCCGAAGTCAGACGCTTAACCGTCTGAGCCACTCAGGTGCCCCTAACCTTGATTACCTCCTTAGCGGCTGCATCTTCAAATACAGTCACACTGGAGGTTGGGATTCCGACACGGGAGTTTCATGATGCGGGGTACAATTACTCGGTCCATAATGTTCACCACTGTAGTGCCAGTACCAGAACCTAGAAGATAGCCTGGCATGTGCTAGGCACTCAATAAATAGTTGCTGAATAAATCAACGAGTCGTGAAAGTCCGCTTTCCTCTAAGTTCATACAGACGCTGCCCCACGTCTGGCATTCCATCCTGCAGGTCAGGGTGTGTCCCTGTACATCCCCCAGTCGGCCATCAATGCCACGGTGGAGGAAGACATCTTGCTCTCGGTTGAGTACTCCTGCCATGGCGTCCCCACCATTGAATGGAAGTACACCTCCAACTGGGGCGCACAGAAGATCGTGGAGTGGAAGCCGGGCACTCAGGCCAACATCTCCCAGAGCCACAAGGACAGGCTCTGCACTTTCGACAACGGCTCCATCCAGCTCTTCAGCGTGGGCGTGAGGGACTCGGGCTACTACATCATCACGGTGACGGAGCGCTTGGGGAGCAGTCAGTTTGGCACCATCGTGCTGCACGTGTCAGGTAAGGCAGCCCCCCCCGGGGCCTGGCACCTCTCTGAACTGCCCACGTGTGGGGCAGCGACTTCGTGGTATTAAAAGAGCCATTATCTTCCCCTTGCCCTGCCCGCCCCGTAGAGATCCTCTACGAAGACCTCCATTTTGTGGCTGTCTTCCTTGCTTTGCTCGCTGCCGTGGCCGCGCTGTTAATCAGCCTCATGTGGGTCTGTAATAAGTGTGCGTATAAATTCCAGAGGAAGAGAAGACACAAACTCAAAGGTAATTCTCTGGGCCCTGTGGTGATCCATTCACGATTTTATGGCTGGAGGTGGTTCTTGTTATCCTGGTCTCACCGAGAACCAACCCCCCCGTGGCTGGCGGGCAACTGACCGGCTTGTCTTTTGCTTTGCAGAGAGCACCACTGAGGAGATTGAGCTGCAAGATGTGGAGTGTTAGCCAAGGCTGCGCCCAGTTACATTCCTACCTCAAGAGGAGAAGAGTACTTTCCACAAAGGGTGCGAACGCCGCCAATCTCCCCTCCCAGCCTCCTGCCGCCTGGCCGTAGCCACACGGTCCCGAGGGGACTGCGGATGTTAGCGAAATTGACTCCGTGGATTCCAGGACTCTGGATTGGACAAACTCCGCTCTAGTACTTGCAAGAAGCTCAAGGAGCAGCGTGCTTGAGGCTTTGGGCCAGAGCCTCGCTCGGCTGCTGCTTTGCGGACCCATGCCAGTGGCCTCGTGCTGGTGGGGCCGCTTGCTAGCTACACTTGTCGCGGCCCTGGGGGTGGCCGCTGGAGGTGTCCCCGTGTCCGAGGCCGGAGTGGCCCTGGACCGAGCGTGCAGCCAGCATTGGACAGGCTCTCCGTGTTCCTTTCTGCTCTGCTGGTCCCTCCAGCCTCTGCTGCGGGAGCTACTGTGAGAAAACCCGACACTTTTAGATGATCTGCCTGCCATGCAAGGGGAGAGACTGGGCCCTAATGAGATGCTTGGAGCAGACCCCGGGGCCTGGTTAGGGAGAGGGGCTCCGCTTGTTCCTGAGGGACCAGCGTCAGAAGCAAGGAATAGGGAGAATATGACCTCTCTCTTCTTCTCGTAGCCCAACATTAATTGGATTTTCCCTCCTCTGGCCCCTACTTAGGCCAGAGTGAGGAACACCGATGTTCATCTCCACTGTGGGCAGCAGCTGGCCTCCAAATGGCTTCCCGACAAGCCAGGTTCTGGTACCTATGAAAGCGACCCTGTGTGGTGGGTGGTACAACTGTGCCCCTCATCACCAACACTTTGTCTCAAGTCAGGCCCTTGCTCCCTCCCAAGTGGGCTTAGGAACACTTGGCGCTCACCTACCTCACAGTCGGGGTATCAGGTGAAGCCCACAGTATGCACAGAGCTCACTGAGCAATTTCAGGAAAGCAGGAGGATTCTCCAAGGGTCTGGAAAGCCAAGCAGGCTACCGAGTGCTGTAAACTGATACACGCTCTGGTGTACCGGGGCTCCGCGGGGACCTGGGAACTAGAGCACAAGTGGCCTGGGCTCTTAGGCTCTCGGCTTGTCAGTCACCGTGTTTACTTGAAAGTTTCTCCACCCCGACTTCCATTTGGCAAGCTCTAAATAGGCATGAACTTGTTTTCCATTATCCTTTCTCTCTCCAACACTCTTAGCTACAGACCAAACGCACCAGCGCAATTAGTGGAGCATTCCCTTCTCTTCTCCTCTTTGTTTTTTGAAATGTTTGTTTTTGCGAGAGACGGGTGGGGGGGGGGGGGCAGGGAGGGGCAGAGAGCGAGGGGGACAGAAGATTCAAAATGGGCTCTGTGCTGTCAGCAGAGAGCCCGACTTGGGGTATGAACTCATGAACTGTGAGATCATGACCTGAGCCGAAGTCCCATGCTTCACCAACTGAGCCACTCAGGTGCCCCTCTCTTCGCTTGAAGTCCCCAGTGTCAGTATCTTTTCTCCTTCCCATGTGGCAAAAAAAGTTGACTGGAGAAGGTGGGCCTTTCTCTAAATAATCCGGGGTAACAAGAAGGGATTTTTGGAGTAGTCACGACAGGAGCTCTGTGCTCTTAGAGAAAGACTCTAAAGGCATTACTTGATTCAAAAGGCAAGACAGCAGTTGGTCTACCAACTGATTTGTAGCTTGAGCACCTGCACAGAGAAGGTTCTCACCCCCCAGGCCACCTCCTGTGCACACACTTGTAAGCACGCACACCTGTGCCCTTTCCCCAGGCAGCAGTCAGAGGAGCCAGTCCCCCACCGGGATGGGTTCCTCATACAAGTCCCCACTATCATGAAGAAGCAGGGTGGGAGTACGGGAATAAAAAGGGGGTCAAGGATAATCTGATTAGTTCTTTCTTCTCTTTCCCACAGAAAGCCCATCAGCGGGAAACCCGTTTGGATCCGGGCACCTGCTGGCATCTGTGTGTGCTCTTTTACACCACCTGCTTTCCAGAACTGTGCTTCTAGCTTGTCAGAAGTCAGGGGTGGTAATCTCCAGAATAAAAGGAGAAATGGAAAAGTGGAACCAGTGAGAGGCCTTCATGGCAAACCCAAATGTAAATTAAACTGCCCCCCACCCCAAAGCTCATGAAAAGTTATGCCCCTGGCTTTCCATTTCTTTATTTTGCACTTTTAAAGCTCCCTCCATCCTGAACAGTCTTGTGGAAAGTATTTGATTCCAGAGCCTGAAGTGTTTGTCTATTTTTCAGAAAAGAAAATCTGAAATTCCAGAGGTTGGCCACTGGAAATGTTAAGCTATAAGTTATGTTTTAAACTGTGAAGGAAAAAAAAATTGTTGTAAAGAACAAAATAAAGCCTGAAAATAAAGCCCCAGCCCTTTGTGTGTGAGCCCAGTCCTGCCAAGCGCTCAGAGGCCCTGGGTGAGGTTTCCATCACCTGTGGGCATTAGAAAAACCCCAGCCACAGCCATGGGTCTGGCACCTTTTTTATTTTTATTTTTTTCAATATATGAAGTTTATTGTCAAATTGGTTTCCAGACAACACCCAGTGCTCATCCCAAAAGGTGCCCTCCTCAATACCCATCACCCC
>NW_024412411.1:21873226-21887248 GCF_014898765.1 Herpailurus yagouaroundi | reverse complement strand
GTGTATATAAACCACAATTTCTTTATCCATTCATCAGTTGATGGACATTTAGGCTCTTTCCATAATTTGGCTATTGTTGAGAGTGCTGCTATGAACATTGGGGTACAAGTGCCCCTATGCATCAGTACTCCTGTGTCCCTTGGATAAATTCCTAGCAGTGCTATTGCTGGGTCATAGGGTAGGTCTATTTTTAATTTTCTGAGGAACCTCCACACTGCTTTCCAGAGTGGCTGCACCAATTTGCATTCCCACCAACAGTGCAAGAGGGTTCCTGTTTCTCCACATCCTCGCCTGGCACCTTTTTTAAATGACAAGGAACTGTAAACATTTTTTAGTGATTCTGAAAAACACCTGCCCGTCATTCTGCCCTGCATCCTCCCAGAAGCCTAATTGGAAGTTTTTGCTTCCAGAGTATTAATCATAATTCAACAGAGTCCTTTCTGCTTCCGGAAAGGGCTGAAATAAAGATGTGACCATTGTACCACCGTGTTCAACAGTGCGTGAGATGCCGCACGGAAGGTAACATGCTCTGTCTACAGAACGTCCTCTCAGATTGCGATCTAAGAAAATTAAAAAGGTATACACCGTACTTTCTCATTTCATCGTGTTCCGGGTTTGGAAGGACGGCGGAGGCCCCCGTGGGAGGCACGCACAGCACGCCACGCCCCCTTGAGATAGAAGTCACAGGAAGGTGAGGAGCTGCGCAGTGGGAGGTAGCCAGTTCTGAGACCTGCCCTGAGCAGGATCCTGCTGTCAAACCCTGGGGCAAGGGGAACCCTCCCTCTGCCATCGGTTTCATATCCCAGCCTGGGTTTCTTTGGCCGCTGCAGGGAAGCATCGAGCACCTCTGGTTTAGGGACGCAGAGCCAGGCCTGTGGCCACTGTGGGCGCGTCTGTCCACAACGCAACTTCTCTTGCGGTGGCGGCCTTTCCAGTCCGCGCGTGGGGAGGCTCAGGACACCACTTCCACTGCCTTTTAGAAATCGGGTGGGCGTTGGGGCTTGGTTTCATTGCAAAGGTGAGAAATCCTTCTTTAAAATTGAAATGATACTCAAGTCTGTATATAAAGTAAAAAGTAAAATTCTCCCTCAAGTCCTACTCCCCAGAGGGAAGAGTAGTTATTGGGCATGTATCCTTCTAGCCGTAGGCATCTGTGAACACCTCTCTCTCTCTCTCTTTCTCTTTCTTTCCATGCACACATCCCAATAGTTCATCTGTTTTCTTTTTAGGCAAATGGGCTTCTGTGATATGTGTTATCCTACAATTGGCTTGTTTTCCCTTAATGTTTCTTAGGCATTATTTTGTTTCTCTACTTATTCCTAAACTTCATTCTTATTGCCTGCACAGTGCAATCCCTAGCATGGATACATTACAATTGTTCACTCAGAAAGTACTTTTTATTTCAAATGATATATACAAAAATAAATATCTTGAGCCATCTTTCTTTCAATGGCAGCCTTGTTCCTTCAACCAAGGTGGCTGCTTCTTGTTAACTAACACAGTCAGCTCTGTTCCCTAGGAATCCGTTACTCTTTCAGGACTTCAGAGTGATTGTTTCATAATATTGGTGGGTTTTTTGTTTGTTTTTTTTTTTTTAATTTTTTTTAACGTTTATTTATTTTTGAGACAGAGAGACAGACCATGAATGGGGGAGGAGCAGAGAGAGAGGGAGACACAGAATCGGAAGCAGGCTCCAGGCTCTGAGCCATCAGCCCAGAGCCCGACGCGGGGCTCGAACTCAGGGACCGTGAGATCGCGAGATCGTGACCTGAGCTGAAGTCGGACGCTTAACCGACTGAGCCACCCAGGCGCCCCTGGTGGGTTTTATTGTAAAGCTTCTTAGGGACTATTTGGAGGAGGGAGAAAGAGTATTGTTCATGTAAAAGAAATCCAAAGTTTCAGCTTTAAAATTTTTTGTGTGTGTTTATTTTTGACAGAGAGAGAGACAGAGCATGAGCAGGGGAGGGGCAGAGAGAGAGGGAGACACAGAATCTGAAACAGGCTCCAGGCTCTGAGCTATCAGCACAGAGCCCAACGCAGGGCTTGAACTCACAGACCGCAAGATCATGACCAGACACTCAACTGACTGAGCCACCCAGGCGCCCCTAAAGTTTCAGCTTTAGATGTCACCTTATAAAGTGGAAACAGGTAGGTTACATTCCTTTGATGCAACAGACCAGGGTTTGTTTTGGGCAGTTCTGACCCTAAAAATGTTAAAAGTATTTTTCCTTCAGGTACTTCATGGTTTGAACGATTTCTTTTCTTGCCAAACAAAATGAATTTATTAAACAATTATTTATTTTCCTGTTTTTATTAATCACAAATACTAAAGTGTCAATTAGGATTCCTGGTCAAAACGAAATCATTGGTACCACTTTGATTTGGTAGCGTTCTGGCAAAGAAATCTGATGGTGAAGTTTTGTTGGGTAAATGTGTGATCGCCTTCAGGCTTTTTCAAATACTAAACACAGATCACAGTTCTCTATTACTGCCTTTTGGGTCCCAAGGGGCTTGGATTGGGAGCATTTGTCAAGTGCGTCAAAAGAAAAGCTGTGAGTAGATTTAGGTAAGAGACACATCACTGGCTTCAACTAAATTATTGGGAAGTTTTCCAGATTGTCTCTCCCTTGGGGGGGGGGGCAGGTTAATCTTAAATTACATGAATAAATACAGCCAAGACTCTACTAAGAGAAATGTACATTTTTAACCTCAGAAAGCTTTGGTTTCTGGGTTTTTTTTGTTTTTTGTTTTTTAACGTTTATTTTTGAGACAGAGAGAGACAGAGCATGAACAGGGGAGGGGCAGAGAGAGAGAGGGAGACACAGAATCTGAAACGGGCTCCAGGCTCTGAGCTGGCAGCACAGAGCCCAAAGCGGGGCTCAAACTCACGAACCATGAGATCATGACCTGAGCCGAAGTCGGACGCTTAACCGACTGAGCCACCCAGGCGCCCCACTTTGGTTTCTGTTTTAATTGAAGTATGATCCACACGCAGTGTTATGGTAGTTTCAGGTCTCACCATGTTAGATACCATCTGTCACCCGTGTAACGTTATTACAATATTGACTGTATTTCTTGCGCTGTACTTTTAATCTCTGTGATTTATTTCGTAATTTGAAGTTTGTACCTCTTAATCCCCTTTATCAATTTCACCCATTCCCCCACCCACCTCCCTCTGGCAACCACCAGTTTGTTCTCTGTATTCGAGTCTGTTTCCGTTTCTTCTTTTGTGTTTCGATTCCACATATGAGTGAAATCCTATGGTATTTCTCTGACTTGTTTCACTTAGCATAATAGGTGTATATACATATATAGAAGTACACACACACACACACACACACACACACCACTCTTCTTTATCCATTCATCTATTGATGAAAACTTGGGTTGCCTCTGTACTTTGGCTATTGTAAATATGCTGCAATAAACACAGGAGGTCCATATCTTTTCATTTTCTTTGGGTAAATATCCAGCAGTGGAAATACTGGATCACAGGTATCGGTTTTTAATTTTTTGGGGAACTTCCACACCGTCTTCCAGTGTGGTTGCACGAGTTTGCATTCCCACCAACAGTGCATGAGGGGTCCGTTTCCCCTACATCCTCACCAACATGGTTATTTCTTGTCTTTTTGATACTAGGCATTCTGCCAGGTGTGAGGTGGCATCTCATTGTGGTTTTGATTTGCATTTTCCTGATGCTGAGTATCTTTTCATAAGTCTGTTATCCATCTGTATATCTTCTTTGAGAAAATGGCTATTAAGTTCCTCTGCCCATTTTTTTTTTTTTTTTTTTGGTGTGGAGCTTTATCAGCTCTTTATATATTTTGGATTTTAACCCCTTTTGGCTATATCATTTGCACATATCTTTAACAGGTTGCATTTTGGTTTTGTTGATAGTTTCCTTTGCTGTGCAGAAGCTTTTTATTTTGACAAAGTCTCAGTAGTTTATTTTTGCTTTTGTTTCCCTTGAGACATATCCTTAAATATTTGCTAAGGCCGACATCCAAGAGATTACTATGTTTTCTTTTAGGAGTTTTATGGTTTCAGGTCTCATATTTACATCTTTAACCCATTTGAGTTAATTTTGTGTATGGTGAAAGAAAGCGGTCCAATTTCATTCTTCTGCATGTAGCTGTCCAGTTTTCCCAACACGATTTGTTGAAGAGACTTTTTCCCGTTGCATATTCCTGCCACCTTTGTCCTAGATTAACTGACCATGTAGCTATGGGTTTATTTCTAGGCTCTCTATCCTGTTGCACGTGTGCTTTTATATCTCAAACTTCTCCCTCATCTATCACTTCAAGCCAAATATAGTCTGTTCTACAACAAATGTTTCACAATCAGTAAATAGGAAGAGAAATAAAGTATAACACGGAAGTTTTCCTGGTTCCTCATTAAGGGGAGCCAGAATATTGGGAGCAGAAAAACACGTTGGCCATGTGGTGAGCTCAACTTTTAAAGAAGTACAAATGAGCACCAGTTATTTCGGGCTCCTTTACCGTAATTTAGGCCATTTCCTTTTTTGGGTATTTAGATTGGTCTCAATTTTTCAGTTTGCAGACGGTGATCTCTGTGACTCTGTCCTTTGCGAAGTATGCCTAGAGGATGAATTTCTAGAGGTAGACTTGTAAATAGGAAACAGCAAACATGAGAACGAAGACGAAGCTCCAGTCACAAAGTTCGCGTAGCACTTGCTACTTGGCACTTGGCACTTGCTATTTCAGACACAGGGTTTCTCAGCTGTGAACTGCCTGTCAACGTCAGTTCCCACCCTGAAGTGAGAGTCAGAGATTTTAGTCCCAAGGCAACGAAGAACTGGAGTACGAAGTAGAAGTGAACCAAGGTATGGAAAGAAATTGACCACAGAGCATGGCTTTCAAAATGAACTGGAAAAAACCAAAAATCTTCACGGCCGCAGATGCACTCGCTGTCTTTATCACCTGTAAATTTGAGCAAAACAGGACATTCTAAAATGCTTTCTCCTACCGATAAATACAAATAAAGCCGGCGTCTTAACCACTGACTGACTTCTAAAACGCTGGACTTTCCGAGAACAGTCACTTAATGTTTTATATCTGCCAGCCCTTTAGAACTTCACATCCATTACCAACCATACTGAGACCTTTGAACCACCACTGAGGTGAGCAGGGGCATTCTTGTCCTTGTTTTAACACGTAAGGGACCGGGTGCAGCCGGGGTAACGTTGCCAAACGGAGACAGCTAAGCAGGGGTAGAACCGACATCAGAACCCAGCTCTTTTGCCAGCCCGTTAAACACACGGTTAGGGACTAACTGGTTTGCTCCCGCTGGCCTCCCAACTTTCACGGTATATTCTTCCATTGCCGGGTCATCCAGGTTGCAACATTAATTAAGCTGGAGAATGTGAATCAACACAAGGCACACGAGTTGCTGGCCCAGTGGCCCAGCTGCCATCTTCCCCCTGCCTCTCCTTCCTTTTCCACTGTTTTCTAAGTAGCGGGGAATGGCTCTTCACTCCCCAGCGATGAAGATCGTGGCAGCGTGCGGTTGCCCCACTGTCCTCGGATGAAGCTTAAGAGAGCCCGGGGTTACACCTTGGGCTCTCTGCTCCACTCAGTGTGGTCGTGGCACTGGCTCCTGACCAGATAATCCTACACAACAAAGCGTTCGTTTTTTCTAGCTGATAGCCATTTTATGTCTATTATAATAAGAGGGGGGCTTTTATTCTGGATCTCTTTAAACTGTAACTCTTCTAATAACTCATTTTTATATTTACCAAACTATCAATTTGCAGTGGATGGAAATTAAACAAAAAACAACAAAACCCCCACCAAAACGAAGTCTCCCGGCAAAAGTCCTTTTGAGTATGAGCCTTCAAAATTACAGAAGACTCCACATGTGAGTAGATCTGTATGGATTAGCTTAGGATAATTAGCTAAGGCAACTTTTGTGGGCCACCATGAAGAGATTTATTTTTTATAAAGCTTTATAATTGTAGAGTCATAACAGTTTCTTAGAATTTCCATGGATAGAAAGATGCAGCATCTCGATCAGGAGGGGAAAACAAGCAAACACACGCAGAGATGTTATGGTACTTTGTGGCTTACAAGTTCCATTTTTCTTTTAAAAGAAAAAAGGAGAAATATAAACCTTATGAAGTGATTTTAGTCATAGCTTATTAAAAGGGTATCTTTAAAAAATTGAAAGCCTTTCTCATAAGGAATACACTCCCTATGTATTATTTATAATTGTTCCAAAAGACCCATATAAACCTAAGTCTCTTATTAAGGGAAGTAACTCAGGTGCATTTTAGGATTGGGGCACTATTTCCAGAAAGTTTAAATATGTTATTTGTAAAATGTAATCCACAGATCCATTCGTATTTTTCCCTGGAGAAAGAGCGCTTTATGGAGTGAGACAGGACAATACTTTCACTGAAAGAAGGAATCCAGAGCTGTTGGGTGGAGGCTGCAGAATTGCAGGGGCAGGCGGGGCGGGGTGTGAGCACTTGCCGTCTTAAGGGACAGAGGTCATTCAAGTGGCGGAAGAGACAAAAAAGGGACCTGAGAAAACCCTAAATATACACTCTGCCCTCTGTGCCTTCAGCTGAGCACTTTCTAGGATGCCCTCAGAGGACCCAGGCCTACATAAAGGCAACTGGAGGAAGAGGAAGTCGATTTGCCAAGACAAGCGTAGCTTTAATAGCTCTGCTACGAAAGGGGGAGAGGATCTTCCTGCCAGCATGTAGATCCTTCCAGTTCAGGGGAAGAGGTCTTCTTTCACTGTGAGCACGCTCTGTACGAAAGCTGGGTCGTAAGAGCGTTTGTATATTCTTAAGCAATCTTTTTAACGAACAGGAGAATGAGATGAGTTGATAAAAGACATAATTCATTTGGGGGTGCCTAGGTGGCTCAGTCGGTTAAGCAACCAACTGACTCTTGGTTTTGGCTCAGGTTATGATCTCTCGGTTTGTGACCTCAAGCCCAGGGACAGGTTCCACGATGACAGTACAGAGCCTGCTTGGGATTCTCTCTCTCCTCTCTCTGCCCCTCCTCTGCTCTCTTCTCTCTCAATAAATAAACTTTAAAATCATCAGTGCTCTTTTTTAAAAAAAAAAAAAGACCATTCATTTAGGTTGTTAAGAGTTCAACGAGTATCTGGAATTTTTAACCATATGCTTTATTTGATGTCAACATCAAAGGAATATTTTAAAAAGTTAATTCAAACCCATAAATTAGTAACATTTCAAGTTAACTGCATAAAAAAAGTTGTTTTGCATCTCCTTATACTATATACCCTTTAACTGTACATAAGCTTCTGCATTTCAAAGCACTCGTCACTTATAAAGTGAAAGGTTTCAAAATGCTAGGTAAACATCTGCTAATTATTTTTTTAAAACAATACTCCTTTGGAAAATTTCTCTTCCTTGTGCTTAATGGTTCATCTTCTCAAGTCCGTTTCTGGAAACTTCTCTGCCAAAAAACAATCCGGAGACCGTGCTGGAAACAAGGATCATAGCAGGCAAGGGCTGAGCGCAGACATAAGCAGCTCCATTTTATAGACAAAGTTTCGACCTTCCATCTTATTCCACTGAACTTCTCTGAACGGACCACGAAGATGATTCCATTTGCTATCCTGTAAAACATCACTCTTCGGAAGGTCTTTACACTGGTTCCGGGGAAACTGAACCATGATCTTGCTGCCACTTTCAGGGCCATTGCGAACTGCGGAGCCAAACCAAAATATCAGTATGGTCAATTTCCAAACTAGAAAACAAGGAAGCGTCCCACAACTCCATTCTACCACGAATACAAAAACCTCTTCTGCATATGCACCTAAAAGCTCTTGTTTAAAAGCACTGGTCCGTTTTCATATGCAAAAAAACAAACAAACCTTGCTGATTTATATATACTAGGCTGGTATAAATATTCACGAATTACTGTTTGTATCATAAAAATGTGGCAAGATGAATTCTGGCTTAGGAAAGTCATATGTCCTGTATATTTTCAGAAAACCAATTTATTTTTTTCTAAAACACTTGATACACATCTAATATAGAAGGAAACTCAAAACGTTCAGAATCAGGACTGGGAGGGAGAAGACAAGATTATTCTGAATTACGAACTTCAGGTTTTAATGAGGCTTCAATTACTCAGCGAAGAAGAAATGGGTATTTTGAAACTCTTATCAATAAAGATCGAGCAAATGACCAAGCCTACAGATTCAGACCATGGTTCTGGGGGAAAAATTTCTAATTGCTCACTCTTTCAAATATTTAGAACAGGTATTAGTAAAGACCACACTAGGGGCGCCTGGGTGGCTCAGTCAGGTAAGTGTCCGACTTCGGCTCAAGTCATGATCTCGCAGTTTGTGAGTTTGAGTCCCACGTCAGGCTCTGTTCTGACAGCCCAGAGCCTGGACCCTGCTTCAGATTCTGTATCTCCCTCTCTCTGCCCCTCCCCTGCTTGTGCTCTGTCTCTCTCTGCCTCTCAAAAATCAACGGTAAAAAAAAAAAGAAAGAAAGAAAGAAAGAAAGGAAAGAAAAGACTACACTAAAGCCGCAAGTACTCCAAAAACACCTCTCCTCTCTGTTCCATCCCGTCATGTCCTTAGGATCCGATATTACTCTTGCCAATTTGCAGTACATTTTCAAAAAGCACTTATCCATCAAAGGTTTTGAACTTTAGGAGTAACGATGCTGATGGCAGTTTTTAGATCTCTTAGGAAAATGTGTCACCAGGCAAAACATTTTTAAGACCACTAGAAGAGAATAATTTGTTGCTCTGAATAATAGCTATGATCAGATAAAAGCTCAGCATAACTGCTATATGAACTCACTGCAGAGATAAATGACTCCCAAGTATGTCTATTACAGGTAAATGTTAAGACCAAACTCCCAAAGGCCTCTTCACATTCCAAACAGCAGCCAGTACCTGAGATAGCATAGTCACCACTCGGGGAGGCCACCGTTATGGCAGAGGCATTGCCAATGCTCTCTATGGGTCCAAGGCCCACGTGATTACTGAAGCTTAGCACTTGCCAGCCCATAACCTTGGCGAGCTGCTGAACTGCATGCACCTGATGCTGTGACATCTGTGAACGAAAAAGGAAACTTTATGTGTCATTGCCATGGATACTTACTTTGCGGTAGCTTGACATCACGACTGTGAACTTTTTGTTGGGGTGTCCGCTGCCGAGCACAGACAGGAATCCTATCTTCTGTGTGAGGAACCCTCCTCTGTGATTACCGGGGGAGGATCCCACCTTCCACCGCAGAGGCTAAAATAGCCTGATGCTCGCCTTCCCTGCCCGATGGCAGCTTGAGCACAGACACGTGACCTAAACTTGGCCAACCGAAGACTCCCACCTGGATCACCGAATGTGGTGCAGTACCAAAGGCAGCGGGGTGTGCTGAGTATCTTCCAGTTACCCCTGCAAATCCACTCTCCACCCTACTCCACCCAGAGAGGATGACCCATATGGTTACATCATTTGGCTTCAGGGTGGCTTCAGACAACGGGAGCAACCAAGGTAATGGGAGCCAGAGGATGGCGAAAGAGAGAGGAAAGCAAGGTCGGTACCCTTCCCGGTGAGCTTGTATCCGGTGATGAAAGGCGACTAGTTTTTTTCCAAGGTGGCCTGTTCCACATGACCCTCCCCCTTTAGGGCACCTACAAGCCCTCCCCTTATCCGTCTGGCTTAGGACTGGTGACCACTCAGCACCCCCCAGCCTGGTTACCTGGTTGGTACTGGCACCAGGTTACCATACTTTCCCTGGCGGTTCTCCTACACCCACACTTTTGTAAATCCTTAGAAAAATTACTGAGTGCCACCTATTTTCTACTAAAATCCTGACTAATGCACAGGGGCAAGTTAGAGCGCGCTCTGCCACTAGCGATGAAGGCAGTGGGAGTGTCAGGATGGCAACTGACAGCCGCCGCTGTCCTGGCTGTGCTTCTGACGGGGCAGCTTCCTTTGATCTCCGCCACCTGCCAGCCTTGTTCTCTAGACTTTCCATCGGTTCTCGGAGCTACCCAACAGCCTCCCAATATAGTTCTGTGTGCGTGCGTGTGTGTGTGTGTGACACGAAAGTCAGTTTAAGTGTAATCGACCAAGAACTACCGTATCTCACAAATGCATTTTATTTACTTGGCACCAAAGAAAGAAGCCAGTATAGAAGATTATTGCTTCTAGGATGGAGAGCATGTTTTTTTCAGCTTTATGTGAAATATAAATGTGTATATTGTGAAAAGTGTATTAGCTTCTCTAAACCTACCCTTTCTCCCACAAGTCAATTTTTCACTGGATCATAACTCCATGAAGAACACAGGAGAAATACTATTCTTAACTTTACAGAAGAGGAAAGGAAGGTCCAGAAATTTGTCTGGCGTCACAAAGCAAATTTGTGGTGGACCTGGGACTAGAACCCAGCACTTTCCATGCTGCTCCTTAACACGGAAGAACTACATCTGAGGGCTTAAGTAAAATATCCCACTTATTATCATGGAGGGTCACTACAGTTTTGTATCTGATCTCTCCTCTGGTTTTCTGGGGTAATTCTCCACTTTTGTGTGGACCCAAAGGGGCTGTAAACCCAGGCAAACGTGAGAGATCCAAAGTTTACAGTCTCCGAGCTGCTCCTTCATCTTAACCACAAACTAACTGGAAATATATCTAGGACAACTGATCAAAGTTTCACAATTAGTCATTAAGTTGTAAAATGTGCGCTAGAAATTAAGCAAGATGGTGGACAAAAATAGCTTTCTTTTTATAATATACCTTAACCCTTCCTTACTCATTTTGTTCTTTAAGCAGTAACAAGGGCGAGAGGCCCCAGACTTGCGGTCTCTAACTCTTACCTGTGACAGGAGGAAGTCCTGTAGCTCCTGCTCCTGGTGAGACAGTGTGATCACTCTTCCATCCCTGTGTACAACTCGGATCTGCTCAACTCCGATATTCAACTGCAGCTGAATGGACCTTTATAGACACATATACTAAAAATCAGAAATGTTCAAAATTACCTCAAACGATGCCACAGACATTAAACCTTAACACCAAAGAAACCGAAAATAACAATTTTGATAACCTACACCAACACCCATGGGAGAGAGGGGTTGTCTTAGGTTCAAGGTAACCGTCAGACTCCCCCCAGATGCCCCTAGGTCACCCATGCGCGCAGAAGGATGCAGGAGAGGAAGCCCAGCTTGCCAGCCGGCCAACACCCACTGCCACTCTGCTCTGACAATCTGCACACCTTTGCTGCACTGAGAGGACATCTACACTGGGCATGTGGGGGACCTGCCCCGACTTAGAAACCTCATTCCGTATAAGAGCCACATGTCCTCATGACAACTCCATAGACAAGGTCTCCACAGTCCCCCCCCAGGAGATACTGCCCAGTTTGAGAAGTCACTCCATCTGGGAAAAGCCAAAGGCACCTCCATCAGGTGTTTATAATTCCTTCCAGTCCAGATCCACTTTACCAGTTTGGGATCATTTTTGCCAAAAGCAATGCTGCCTAGTAACACAGGTGGCATCTTTTCTTAGCAGGTTACTAGGGGACTATAGCTAAAGAGTTAACCGAAGATCAAATTCTCATACGGAAAGGGAAAAGCTTTTATTAACTCCACACCCTCTCCTGAAATAATCGGCAAACAAGTCAAAATATATACTCTATTAACTTGGCTTAGGTCAAATAAGGAAACTCATAAAACAACATGCAGATAACGACCTTCTTCCAAACCAATTTACAAATTTTTAGCACTAGCATACAACATCTACGAGAAATATGAAATTCTCCAAATCAAACCATCTAGATGAACCATAGGATAAAATAGCATTATATCTCCTCACATTTGAAAATACCTCTTTTTTTAGACTTGACTTTACAGTGACCACTTAGGAATAAAACATTGTGTCAGTTATCTATGTAAAATTGTAATTTTGATGTATTAAAAGTTTACATGTTTCTTTCAAAGAAAAACACAAAATTCAGAAGGCTTAAAAGGAAAAACTTACAAACTTAACCAAATGGTAAAAAGCCTGAGTACTGGGGCACCCGCCTGAGTGGCTCAGTCAGTTAAGTGTCTGATTATTGATTTTGGCTCGACTCACAGTTTGTGAGTTTGAGCCCTGTGTCGGGATCCACGCTGTCAGTGCAGGGCCTGCTTGAGATTCTCTCTCCTCCTCTTTCTGATCCTTCTCCACTTGTGCATGCTCTCTCTCTCTCAAAATAAATAAACTTAAAAAAAAATTATGATTACTATTGGTAGAAGCATAGTTGTGGCAAGCGCTTTGAAAAGCAATTCGGTAACATTAACACAAAGTTCAAATGTCCTTATCTTCTGACCCAGCAATTACACCTGGAGGGCTTTATCCTACGGATATCCTTGCCTACGGATGTACTTGCACGTGTACAAGTTACCCGGCTGGCATCCAACTAAAATGTTCATCAGGGGGCACCTGGGTGGCTCAGTCAGTTGAGCGTCAGACTTCGGCTCAAGTCATGATCTTGTGGCTCTGAGTTTGAGTTCCACACCAGGCTCACTGCTGTCAGTGCAGAGCTCACTTAGGATCCTCTATCCCCCTCTCTCCGCCCTTTCCCCACCTGCGCTCTCTCAAAAATGAATAAATATTTAAAAATACAATAAAATGTTCATCAACAGAAGGCTGATTAAAAGTCCTGGTACATACAATGAACACAATGAAGCTGTAAAAAGAATGAAGTAAACCTGTACGTAGTGGTAAGGAATGCTTATTCACCAATATAACATAATGTAATTCACCAATATAATATTTAAAAAAACACGCAAATTGGGAATGACTGCTGACAGGTATAGGGTTTCTTTTTGAGATAATGGAAAATGTTCTAGAATTAGTGATGATATACAACATAAATAATATACTAAAATCCACTGAAATGTACACTCTAAAATAGTAAATTTTTTATGTGAATTACGTCTCAATATTTTAAAAGCACACAATATTGTAGGAAAAAAGTAGGATATATATGCTTGTAAATGCACAGACTTTCCTAGATGGATGTGTAGAAACTTTTTAGATGCTTCTGGGAAGTCCTAAGAGAATTACTTTCAACTTTAAATAACCTAAGTTGACCCCAGCTATAAAAGATGAGGAAAAGGGCATTCTACTACTTCCTTTCCCTCCTGATGCTGTCATGGATACATTGTCAACAACCCTTCTTCTCAGAAGTTTAGAACTTTTACCCCGGGCCCTGAAACCATAATCTCACATTTGTTTGGTCTTGTAAATGTAAACAACTCAATGCTGACAATTTTTTTTCTTTTCCACTCCTTTGTACTCTTTCTCGTAATGTTTTATGGTGGAAAATTTTAAGCAAAAGTACATAGCAGATTTTGCATATATAGTAATATATACGAAAGTAATGCAATGAAATACAATGAAAGCCAATGGCCCCATCACCTAGCCGTAACAGTTAAAATGCATGCCAAACTTGTTTTACCTTATTCAACGGCTACTCTCCCACCACACTCCAAATCACCTCAATTATTTCCTTATTTCTCTATAGTATAGGGGAAGAAAACCATGATCCACCTTCACCCCACCATCTTTTCCTGGAAGTTGCAAGACTGATTTCCACTGTGTATTCCTTTATCTTCTATATCCGATCTTTTACATCATGCTCCCTAGCGATTTTTCATTTTTGAAAAATAGTGAATTAAAGTCTCTATATTAACAAAATAACAATTGGGGCGCCTGGGTGGCTCAGCTGGTTGAGCGTCCAACTTCGGCTCAGGTCATGATCTCGCGATCCGTGAGTTCGAGCCCCACATCGGGCTCTGTGTTGATGGCTCAGAGCCTGGAGCCTGCTTTGGATTCTGTGTCTCCCTCTCTCTCTGACCCTCCCCCGCTCATGCTCTGTCTCTCTCTGTCAAAAATAAATAAAACATTAAAAAAAAATTTTTAAAAATAACAATTTAAGGGGCGCCTGGGTGGCTCAGTCGGTTAAGCGTCTGACTTCGGCTCAGGTCATGATCTCACAGTTCATGGGTTCGAGCCCCA